>NC_069503.1:228508230-228728230 GCF_027579735.1 Bombina bombina | reverse complement strand
CTGATCGCTTCCAGCCGCTTTCATGTTATTGCAGTGATGCCTCGATATTGAGGCATCCTGCAATAACAGTTTTGAGCAGTCCGATGCAGAGAGAGCCACTCTGTGGCCCTCTCTGCATCGGCCATTGATCGCAGTATTCGTTGGTGGGTGGGAGCTTACCAAGGGAGGCGGGTGGGCGGCGATCAATGGAGGAGGGGGGCAGGATCGCGTGTGGGGTGCGTGCCAGAATGTGCGCGCGTGCACGGGAGCGTGCGCGCGCGCGTGCACGAGGGTGGGTGCGCGCGTGTGCGGGTGGGAACCCTACACTATGGAACAAATATAAGGACTCAGTGGGAGAGACTCAGTGGGATAAATAAATAAAATTAGTAATCTGGGAGAGGGTTGGGGGTTGGGGGTTGTGGGGGGGCAGCTACACTACAGAAAATAGTTTTTTTTTTTAATAAAAATAAACCAAAACGTTTTTAATTTGAAACTGGGTACTGGCAGACAGCTGCCAGTACCCAATATGGCGCTCAATAAGGCAGGGGGGGGGGGGGGGGTTAGAGAGCTGTTTGGGGGGGGATCAGGGAGGTTGGGGGCTAAGGGGGGATCCTACATAGCAGCATATGTAAATATGCTAAAAAAAAAATAATAAAAGATAGCTTTCTGCCAGTACTTAAGATGGCGGGGACAATTGTGGGTTTGGGGATGGAAGAGAGCTGTTTGGGAGGGATCAGGGGGTGTGATGTGTCAGGTGGGAGGCTGATCTACACTAAAGCTAAAATTAACCCTGCAAACTCCCTACAAGCTACCTAATTAACCCCTTCACTGCTAGCCATAATACTCGTGTGATGCGCAGCGGCATTTAGCGGCCTTCTAATTACCAAAAAGCAACGCCAAAGCCATATATGTCTGCTATTTCTGAACAAAGGGGATCCCAGAGAAGCATTTACAACCATTTGTGCCATAATTGCACAAGCTGTTTGTAAATAATTTCAGTGAGAAACCTAAAATTGTGAACATTTTTTTTTTTTTTTTAATTTGATCGCATTTGGCAGTGAAATGGTGGCATGAAATATACCAAAATTGGCCTAGATCAATACTTGGGGTTGTCTACTACACTACACTAAAGCTAAAATTATCCCTAAAAGTTCCCTACATGCTCCATAATTAACCCCTTCACTGCTGGCCATAATACACGTGTAGTGCGCAGTGGCATTTAGCAGCCTTCTAATTACTAAAAAGCAACACCAAAGCCATATATGTCTGCTATTTCTGAACAAAGGGGATCCCAGAGAAGAATTTACAACCATTTGTGCCATAATTGCAGAAGCTGTTTGTAAATAATTTCAGTGAGAAACCAAAAGTTTGTGAAAAAATTAGTAAAAAAGTGAACAATTTTTTGTATTTAATCGCATTTGGCAGTGAAATGGTGGCATGAAATATACCAAAATGGGCCTAGATGAATACTTTGGGATGTCTACTAAAAAAAAATATATACATGTC
This sequence comes from Bombina bombina, assembly GCF_027579735.1. Classification (NCBI taxonomy): domain Eukaryota; kingdom Metazoa; phylum Chordata; class Amphibia; order Anura; family Bombinatoridae; genus Bombina; species Bombina bombina. The sequence continues at coordinate 228,726,745 of NC_069503.1, read as the reverse complement.
AATGGATATTCAGAGATTCCTGAAAGATATTAGTGTTCTAATGTAACTAGCGCTAATTTTGAAAAATAATGGTTTGGAAATAGCAAAGTGCTACTTGTACTTATTGCCCTATAACTTACAAAAAAAGCAAAGAACATGTAAACATTGGGTATTTCTAAACTCAGGACAAAATTTAGAAACTATTTAGCATGGGTGTTTTTTGGTGGTTGTAGATGTGTAACAGATTTTGGGGGTCAAAGTTAGAAAAAGTGTGTTTTTTTCAATTTTTTCCTCATATTTTATAATTTTTTTTATAGTAAATTATAAGATATGATGAAAATAATGGTATCTTTAGAAAGTCCATTTAATGGCGAGAAAAACGGTATATAATATGTGTGGGTACAGTAAATGAGTAAGAGGAAAATTACAGCTAAACACAAACACCGCAGAAATGTAAAAATAGCCTTGGTCCCAAACGGACAGAAAATGGAAAAGTGCTGTGGTCATTAAGGGGTTAAAGTGTACTTGTGATTTTGTTTAGATTTGTTCACAGGGTCTTCATCAGATCTTTAGTGTTTTCCCTATGACCACTTAATGGGATCATATAGTTTTGTTTCACAGCTGGCCAATGACATAGCAAATGAAAATACCCTGAACAACATGCGTTCTCTCCACAGCTGCTTGATATTATCCTGTCCTCGGTCACAGGAAATGAACTATTATTTAGTACTGACAGGTACAGATTTTAAACACCTTTGTTAAAATGAGATAACTGCTCACTGTTAAAACTACAGTGCACTCATCATTTTATCAATAGCAATATAAATATAATAAAGCAAATATTTCTTACAATACCATATCCCTGCTCTGTAAGCACATTTATCTCTCATCACAAAGGTCAACTGCATATGGTTAGCAGTATCTCAACCAAACTACATGATATGAGAGAGAGAGATAGAGAGAGAGGAGAGAGAGATAGAGAGAGAGAGAGGGGGCAGATTAGAGAGAGAGAAGGGAGAGGGGAGATTGGAGGGAGATAGAGGGGCTAGAGAGTGGAAAGAGAAGAGAGAGAGATAGAGAGAGAGAGAGGGCAGATTAGAGAGAGAGGAGAGAGAGAAGGGGGAGGTTAGATAGGGGAGATTGGAGGGAGATAGAGGGGTGAGAGAGTGGAAAGAGAAGAGAGAGAGAGAGGAGAGGAGAGAGAGAGAGTTAAGATTAAAAAGGGATTTTTTTCTGCTTTACACCTTTATACATTAATAGCTTTAATGACATTAAGGTTTACTTTGTCAACCATATTTTCTAAATAATTCCTAATAATTGTTTTTGCTGTAGAAAAAAATATATATACTTTTTATTACCTGCAAAGTGGCAGCAACACCAAAAACAGTTTTAGATTTAAGTGGGCAAAATTGGTGGCATGACGAAATGAATACGTTTTGCAATCATACATTATTAGAACAAAAAAAAAAAAGTAATGCCGAGGTGGCTATGTCAGCTGCTACATAAGCACAACATGACATTATTCAACCTGGGTTATTCCAGATCTTTCAGTTATGTCCTTTTAAGGAAAGGTGAATGATTTTCACATCTGTGTAACAGTTGTGCTTTCCCTAAAGAATGCTACACGTTTCTAAGGTGTGGCACATAGATAATAAACTGTTTTTTCTTTGTTATGTACAGAGATATATTTGAAAGATAATAGCAGTTTTAGTTAACCAGAATATACTGTTTACTACACAAACTGTTAAGAACATTCAACATTGTTTCTCCTGCAAAAAACAAACTGTATATTCAAAAAATCCTTTTAAAAGGTTTAGTGAAAATGATTAAATTAGCATCACAGCTTGTTCATGAGAGTAATATAATGCTCTTCCACATTCTGTTTGTCTGTTTCCAAATGATGTAAAATGTGATATGTTCCTGAGATGAAAGCATACACTGGTAGCCCAGCTTTGTCCAACCTGTCACCACACCTATGCACTACACATTTGCACCACTAGAGGTGGACATCTAGAGTCTCCCCATTTGCTTAGTTTTAAAGTATTATATGTAATATAGGTATATAAGTATATAGGTTTTATATAAATATACAGAAGCATGTCTGAGGTCTACTGCCTGAGTCACTGTAAGCAAATGCACTTGTCCTTGAGTGCTGGTGAGCACAGATGGCTGTGAGTTTTGCAGTGAAATGTACCCATTCCGGTTTGAGGATGCAGTCCATTTCGGTGTTTTGTATGTGTCTAGGACAGTTACCAAAGTCTGTGTAACACTTGGTTTATTTGTTTGTTTGGGTGAAAGCAGCATGTGAGACTATAGGTTAGGGACCCATGGAGGAAGAAACCTTAACAAGGTCTTGGGCCTATCTTCATTTGGCCAAATTATGTAACTAGCTCTTCCGTTTTGCTTTTAATTAAGCTTTGTGCTTGAAAGACAGTGCCAATCTCTTTGAGTTGTGTTTTTATTTTTATGTCATTTTTTTTGTCTGGAATAAACTGCCTTTGAGTGCAGTCCATTTCTATGTTTTATATATAAAAGATAGAGAGAAAGATGCAACAACCAATTCAAAGAAAGGAGTCTGCCCTGCTTTATGTCCCTCTAAAATGCAGAGGTAGATTTGGATTAGGAGAAGGGGATGTGACCCCTCATTTTATGTGAAGAAGCTCATATAAGGGGTTCTTTGTCCCCTCAGCATGTAGGTGATTATTATGATAAATAGTGATCTGGACTGGAGCTGTCAAACTGGATACCAAGGATATTTTTGTAGGGTGTGAAAGGCTATTATACAGCCCTGCCCCCCCCCCCCTCAGTTTTACTTAGAGAGGGATTATATGTCTCATTTGCAAGAGAGTAATCCCCTTATTTAATGAGAGGCTATATCCCCATAGTTTGCAAATGATCATTGTGGTGTCTTACTAGTTATCTGGGTGTTATTTTTAAGGGGAAGCATGTTTAGAGTTCCAATCACCAACCCATAAGCCACAGATTATGGCATGACACCCCATTTTGGAAAGAGAGAAGCCACATTTTTTTTCAATGAGACTCTCATAAATCTGTTAATAGTGTCACACCCATGCCCAGATTCAAACCTGTTTCTCTGTTCCTGCACAGAGGGCTTTGTATTCTCTTGAAGTTTTTGGAGACCTGTTACCTGCAGTAGATTGCTGTCTGGCTCCACCTGCTTGTCAGCTGCAGGTAGTTTTGCAAAGTTTTAGCTCCCCTATAAAAGGCTGCTTTACAAACCACTCCCTGTCCTGACATTGAGGTCTATCTTTTTCCTGTTGTCAGTGCCTCTGACCTTGCATGGATTTCCTGTTTGGCTCCTGAATCCGGCTTGTTCTCTGCCTACACTTTATGGATCTCCCTTGGATTTGATGGAAGATTGGACTGCTTCTCTGTTTTCTGAACTTGACCTTGTACCCTGACTATTCTATTGGATTCTCTCTGGATTTGGTGACTGTTGTGACTGCTCTTAGGTATCTGACCCTCAGCTTGTCTCCTGGTTATTCTCTCTTTACTAGCCTGTCTCTGCTTCTTGAGGCATCACCCTGCTTCTCTGGCATCTTGCAATTTGATCTAAATGTAATTTTTGGTGAATATTATATTTCAAATCTATATATGTCCCATATACATTGATCTTGTAGTTCACGTAATAATAACAATTACTATATTACAAATACAAACATAAGGTAATAGATTTTATGAACATTGTTTCACTGATACAGTTATTATATGATTGGTTTTGTATGATAACCATTCTTTAAATTTGATGAAAGGTTCCTTTCGTGATCAAAGGTAGTTTTTTCATACATTTATATAGAATGTTTAGATCCTCATAGAACAAAGGTACTTTTTCTTGGGGGCCTGTTTTTGGCATACTCTTTTGTAACTTTAACCCGCGTCGGCTCTTGTCAAAATGTATGACGTGACCATTTTTTTTTCCATTGATCACGTGTGGTGTATTACTAACACCTCTGCAGTAAGCAAATATTTACTACTTTTTCCAAAATTATTGCAAATGGACATATTAGCGTCAATGTCGCAGGACACAACAAAGGATGGAGTATAATGTAAGTCATGAGATTGATATATAGAGAGCCGCTGCCCTTGCGGTTTGACAAATAAATTGAGTAAGGAATGGTATGGGAAATTATAACATGATCTGTTTTATAACTTGTTTTTAATTGTTAAATTTTGTATACTTTTATTAAACTTATTTGGCTGAGTCCCTGGAGTCACCTTGTACTTCTGCCAAGCCTTGCAAGAAGGAGAAGTGTGAGAGTGATAGTGAGCTGGGACACTAAAATGTCCTAGCATGCGAGTATAGCACATTATTGTGCCCACCATATTGTGAGTATATATTATCCATAGTGAATAGCCTGAGATATATTGTACCAGTTGGCTGCACTAGGAAGCGCCATTTGTCATTGTTTATTTTAGAGTTCTCTGGCATCCTGTTCCTGTATCCTAGTCCTGCAGAGGACACTTGTCAAGCACTGGTATCCTATTTCGGAGCCTAGCCCTACAGAGGGCACTTGCCAAGTACCTATATCCAGCGCATGTACCAAAGCGCGGCAAAGGATATCTGCAAAGTACCAGTAACCTGCTTCCGCATCCAAACTCTGCAAAGTTCCAGTATCCTGCACCTATGCCAAGCTCAGCAGAGGGTTTCTGTCATGTATCTGTCTCCAGCTACTGTGTCCTAGCACTGCAGATAGTCTCTGCCAAGTTCCAGTATCCTGTGCCAAGCTCTGCAGAGGGTTTCTGTAATGTGCCTGACTCCAGCTATTGTGTCCAAGCTCTGCAGAGAGTCTCTGCCAAGTTCCTGTACCAGCTCTGTAAAGGGTATCTGCCAAGTGCCAGTCTCCTGTTACTGCACCCAAGCTCTCAAAAGGACATCTGCCTAGTGCCAGTATCTCTGTCAACTTCTTCTGTGCATCTCCTAAGCCCAAACGCTGCTGTGGGCCCTGCCAAGCATATGTGTCCTGCTCCTGTCCTGGCCTTAAGTGGGCACCTCCCGTCTCAGCCTCCAGTGGGCACCTCCAGTCTTGGCCTCTAGGGGCACCATTAGTCTCAGCCTCCAGTGGGCACCTCCTGTCTCAGCCTCCAGTGGGAAACTCCTTTCTTGGCCTCTTGTGGGCAACTCCTGTGTCGGCATCCAGTGGGCATTCCTGTCTTCGGCCTAAGTTGGCACTTCATTCCTGCCCTTACAGTGGACACTCCTGTTCCTGGCCCTATCATGGGCCTTACCTCAGACTCCAGTTCTGGTGGGGACATGCCTGCTTGCCTATCCTGTTTACAGCCTCCAAGTCTCCTGTTCTAGTACAATAAACTTACTTGCTTGTCTGTTACTAAACCATGCCTAAAAGGGGTAATTTAATAAAGAAGCTCATACTGCTGGCCTCTTTCAGTAATAAAGACAGTTCTAAGCCTGCCACCACATTGCATTTGCTCCATATCCCCACACCTGCTCAACTGAGGATGACAAATAGTCGCTGATTACCAAAAAGATGATAATCACCTATCTAATGTATTTATTGTATGGGGCAAAACATGTGCCTTTCAAATACATATTTGATAGAAGATAAAAAAATATATACAATAGTTCAAAATAGTTATTTTATGTTCTTGTAGTGTTATTAAATCTTACAACTGCTGTTTCATTTAATGCATGCTACTTTTGACACATTATCAGTTTGTAATTTGCTAAACAGTATTCAGTAGTGTTATAAGCAAACAGTGAAACATCTGCCACTCCAAAGGTCTCCTGTGTCTCTTCCAGAAAGGGCAAGGAACTACACTACCCAAGCAGCTGTGGTGATGCACGCCATAGCAGGGGAGCAAACTATGACCTAGATCACGAGTAGAGCACAATATTGTACTTACTCAAGAGTGATATTTGCGCACCACCCAGTAATACCAGCGCATGGAAATGTGCACTAATATTACAAGTGCGCTTCCATAGGCTTCAATAGGAGCCTCGTTCTGATGCCGATATAACACTGCATAACATGGCAGTTCTGCTGCATTTACACTTTGTGCTTTCTATTTTATATCATTTTACACTTCCAATTAAATTTTATGCTTTGTGCTTTCTATTTTATATCACTTTACACTTCCAATTAAATTTTATGCTTTGTGCTTTCTATTTTATATCACTTTACACTTCCAATTAAATTTTATTACATTTAAACTTTACACTTTCTATTTTGTTTTTTATTTTGTGTACAACAGTGTATTTAGTGATTTTTCAAAAAATTATAGAGCAGACTTCCCAGAGGCAGAGCTCACTGAATTTTCTAAGAAAAGGGGAGGAACCTGGAAATCCCTGAGAGATGAGAGATGCCTTTGATATAAAGTAATGAACCTCTCTGGGATAGAACATTTCACATGGGGGGAGAAGGTAACTAGAGAACCCCTGGGGCTGATATAAAGGCTCCTTTGCAGCAAATAAGAGATTGAACAATTAATACATCCCTTTGCTTGGAACATTTGGCCAGTAGTATATGACCTAAAATCACATCTACGTTTTTGAAAGTCACAGCACTTGTTGCCACATCTGTATGGGCTATTAAACGTTAGCAATACATTTTTATTTGGTGATTTAGGGGCAACAAAAATTCCAATTTTTAGAATTTTAGAATATACAAACCACCAACCCTGGTCCACCACCCTTTTTAATTTATGATCTCCACAGAGTAATGTAAGATATTTCTTAATAGTACCACAAAGTTTGTAATACAGTGATCAATAATTAGTAAGGCTGTTCCTTGTCCCCCTTTTTTTTTTTTTTTGGTTAAGGAGATTCTCCCTTTCCATAACAATAGCACCACCTTATTTACAACTCCCTGTGAATAACTTCTATTTACTAGTCGTGCTATTAATTGCATACTTTTTATTACAATAGATTTATCATCAGTAAATATCCTTTTTGCTCTGATAAACTGTCTCATAGTTATGCCCTAAAATACATGTTTTGGATGTGCACTAGTAGCATGATACAATTTATTGCCTGAGATAGGTTCTCAGTAAAGTTTAGTTTGTACAGACTGCAATTCTATGTTCCCTCTCAAATGTAAATGAAACACTATCTTCTCCATTATTCAAATATTATACAAATGATTTAGCTCTTAACTTGAATTTAAAATAAAAAGGTCATCTAATTGCTACTGTCACCAATATATATATATATATATAAAATCATGTTCTGGAGGCGGAGCTAGCCATGAACTGACATGGATGTTTCCTGCTGAAGCTCCACATTTGACCTGGCATTGAGGGAGATTATCGCTGGTCCAGACATGTTTGGACTGACAGAACCAAGTGAGAAGTAAGGGGAGAGAATGGGGAACAAGATTTCATAATTTTTTATGCAGAAAGGAGCTGTTTTGACTGAGTTAGAGCCTTCTATCATGATGCACCCCTGCTGTTTTGCCTGTAAACCCCATACCAGCTATTCTTAACATCACAACTAACTGGACTATCTAATGATCAGAGCAGCTATCAGAGGGGCAGAAGAGCCAGCAGAGGTCATTTACAGGTAGACAGAGGGCATGAACATATGTTTAAGGGATAAAAAGCTGAAATAAAAGCCTTTTTAAAAACGGGCCCCTGCTGAATTGCCAGGGAAACCCTGTAGCTATTAAGGCCCTGCCTAAATTTACAGCCTCAGGCCCTTACAATCCTGTTTAGCTACAGAAGATCAAAGATTGGTGTATAGAAACCCTAACTGATGTGTTAAAAGGCTTGGTGTTTGCTGCATTTAACACCTTAATAAGCACACTTACTGGGCCCCTGCATGACTGTATCAGAAACCCCATTTGAAGCACAGCATAGATAATCTCAGCAACAGGAGGAATCTGCTTATAAACACAGAGACTGTCAGTTGATAGGGGATTATTACCTGAATTGTTTTGTTTTTTTTGGGGATAAAAAGCTGAAATAAAAGCCTTTAAAAACGGGCCCCTGCTGAATTGCCAGGGAAACCCTGTAGCTATTAAGGCCCTGCCTAAATTTACAGCCTCAGGCCCTTACAATCCTGTTTAGCTACAGAAGATCAAATATTGGTGTATAGAAACCCTAACTGATGTGTTAAAAGGCTTGGTGTTTGCTGCATTTAACACCTTAATAAGCACACTTACTGGGCCCCTGCATGACTGTATCAGAAACCCCATTTGAAGCACAGCATAGATAATCTCAGCAACAGGAAGAATCTGCTTATAAACACAGAGACTGTCATTTGATAGGGGATTATTACCTGAATCGTTTTTTTTTTTTTTTTTGTGTGTTTTTTTTTGCATTCATCTCATTGCAATTTAAAGTCTGCAAGATCATACTATATATATGCCCTGACTGAATGCCACACCTCTCTCTATAACCTGGTATAGCTACTGTTTATCTGCATCACACTATGGCATCCAGGAGAGTCCCCAGGGTGGACAAGGGTACAAAGCCACATGCTACTTCTAGTTCAAAGATGAACACATTCTTTAAAGCTATATACTCTCCAACTGTGGAGGAAGATGATAATTCACAAATGTCTCAAGAAGAGCAACAGGATCCAATTCCTCCTGACAGAGAATCACCTATAACTAAAGCTGACCTTAAGGATTTCCCAACCAAAGCAGACCTCTCTTTTTTTCAAAAGGTCAGCAAGATGCTGAAAGAGGGTTTAACAGAAATAAAGAAAGAAGTTGCGGATCTGGGAGGCAGAGTGGCCTATTTGGAAGAATTAGAGGAAGAGACTACATCCAACATGGACCTAATCAACAGGAAAATGGAGACCCAGGAATCACAAATTGAATATCTCCAATCCAAGCTAGAAGACCTCGACAACAGGGGTAGGAGACAAAATCTACGCATTCGGGGTGTCTCTGAAAAAATCACGAGCGACACTCTCCCCTCACATCTACAAAACATCTTCAAACAACTATTGAATAATCAGCAGCTACCTGAGGTAGCGATTGACAGGGTGCACAGAGCTTTAAGACCCAAGCCACGGGATGGAGAGCCTCCAAGGGATATAATCCTGAGGTTTCACAGATACACCGATAAAGAAGCAATATTAAATGCTACAAGAAAACAACAATCCTTCACTTTGGATGGTGACACGCTTCAATTTTACGCAGACCTCAGCCCTATCACCTTACAAAACCGCAAAGAAATAAGATTCCTCACGCTTCATCTGAGAGATCACGGTCTACCCTACAGATGGGGATTTCCCTTCAGTTTGAGAGTACTGAAGAACAACAAACTTGCAACATACAGGACACTAGAAGATCTGGACCACTTTTGCCAAACACTGGGCATACCAAAACCTACCCTCCCTTCATTGGAACCTTCGGATATTTCTGACTCACAAAGAAATTCAGCAGCGCCAAAACCTCAATGGACGAAAGCGGCAAAGAAAAGATCTAGAGATGACGCATCAAAACATCGGAAAGGGCCAGCAGATCTAGACCCGAGTTGAGGGATCTTTAGACTATCTATACAGTTCCTTTGGCAGTGAAGGCCTGGCCGGCCGATAAAGATACTTGAGACATTCCTGAGATTAGCCTTAAGCATGATTATTATCATGGTCTTACTTTGGTGCTATGTTTCATTTGCTCCTGAGATAGATTGTTTATGCTATGGTCTTCTCTCTCCCATTTCTCCCCTTTAACACTGTTTCTCTCCTTCACAGGTGCCTTTCAACCTCGCTCGGTTGAACTAATTCCCCTATGAACCCCAATATTACTTGGGAAGGTTTTACAGGGAATTTTTGTTATGAAATGTTTTTTGTTTTCAGGTTTCTTGTTTGGTTGTATTGTTTATTGTTTTGTTGTTTATGCCGAAATAATGATACTTTTGTATTGCTTACTTCTGATCCAGGACTAAGAGATGTTTTTGTATACACGTATAAGAGAGTTACTTCCATCCACTATCTAACCACAGGCAGGGGTGGGCCGGACCAACACTTCAATGGTGCCAATTTCTTTGACACTGCGATGGCTGAGTATAGACACTACATGACTGGGCAACTCCTCCGACGTAAGGTAATGAGCTTTATCCCACAACACCGACGTAGGTACACAAATTAAGGAAATTAAACTAATCTCTCAAAACTGTAAGGGCTTAAATTCCCCAACTAAAAGATCCATAGCGCTTAATTGGGGGAGAAAAGAAAAAGCTAACACTTATTTTTGTTCAAGAAACCCATTTTGTCACCAACAAAGAACCTACATTCAAATCTAGAGACTTCCCCACTTCGTACCTTCACTCTAACACAGAGAAAAAGAATGGGGTGGGAATATTATTCAATAAAAATACACACTTCCAGCTGTTGGAGAAATTGGTGGATAGGGAAGGTCGCTATATAATACTAGTGGGTATGTTGTTTAATAGACCAATTACCCTGGCTAACGTATATGCACCCAACACAGGACAAGCTCACTTTTTGACGACAGTCAGTAACAAACTCCTAGAGATCCAAAAAGGCACACTGCTGTTAGGGGGAGATCTAAATGTAGCATTGTTCCCGACTTTAGATTGTTCACAAGGCCGCAGTATCACTACGTCTAAAACTAGAAATCTAATTCTTAACACATTAAGGGGCCTCACCCTTTTGGACACCTGGCGCACACTTCACCCCACCGCACGCAACTATTCATTTTATTCTAATCCAGCCAAATCATACTCACGCATAGACTATTGGTTTATTAACCATAGTAATATGCCATTAGTTACAGACGTTGATATTTCTCCAATAACATGGTCTGACCACTCCTCAATATCGTTGACTCTGACCTGGCCCTCGGTACCAATACACCCGTTTCACTGGAGACTGGATGAGGCTATGCTACATGACCCACTAGTCGTACAACAAACCCAGCAAGCTTTGACAGAGTACTTTCAGCTAAACTGCAACTCCACGACGTACACTCCAATGACTTGGTTCGCACATAAGGCTGTTCTCAGGGGGTCGTTGCTGAAACAGAAAGCTATTAAAAAGCGTTCTTCGCTAGCACAATACAAAACACTACTACAGAAAGTACAAACTGACGAAAATTCACGTAAAAGTAATCCCCAGAGACAGGATCTTTTGCAGGCGCTAGCCACATCACGATCCCAGCTAAAAAACTACTTGCATAAGGAGGCATGCGTAAAGGCTTTATATCTTAGGAAGATATACTTCCATGGAGGTAACAAATCTGGTACCCTGCTCGCTAGGGCCTTAAAGCGCAAAACATTACACAACTACATTCTCAATATAACAGCAGACGACGGCACGGAAACGTCAGACTCAAATCTGATAGCTAAATCATTCATGACCTACTATGGGAATCTTTACAATCTCCCCTGTAATGATGGGTAACGCAAGCAGAATTTTTAGACACATATTCAAAGTGCAGATTTGAGTAAGATTCAAAGAGAGGACAAAGAGAGCTTAGACGAACCGATCAAACTACATGAAATACTGAAAGTTATTAATGACCTTCCATCACATAAAAGTCCTGGACCAGACGGGTTTTCAAACAAATATTACAAAACATATAAGGATATCTTAGCGCCACATCTATTAGATTTATATAGGTATATAGATAAGGAAGGACATCTCCCCCCGGAATACTTAGAAGCCCAGATTTCAATTATTCCCAAACCAGGTAAACCCCCCACCCATCCTGGTAATTACAGGCCCATCTCTTTATTGAACACTGATTTAAAAATCTTTACAAAAATACTGGCTAATAGGTTGAACCGAATACTCCCACAGATTATCCACTCTGATCAGGCTGGCTTTGTGCCTGGTCGAGAGGCCAGGGATAACACCATCAGATCACTTCAATTAATAGATCACGCTAAACATACAAACACGGATATGGTGGTTATTTCCACAGACGCTGAGAAAGCGTTTGATCGCCTAAACTGGGATTTTTTATTTGCTACACTTAGGGAGGTGGGTCTGGGGGGAGGGTATGCTTCGTAGAATTCAGAGCCTTTATCATGCACCATCAGCAAAGGTTAGAGTAAATAATATGATGTCCGATCCCTTCATTATCCACAATGGCACAAGGCAGGGTTGTCCGCTTTCCCCTATCTTATTCATAATCAGCATGGAAGTCTTAGCACAGAAAATAAGAAATAATCCGCTGGTTTCCGGCATTAAAGTAGGCCCTTTAGATTGTGTAAACTCGCTATACGCAGACGATGTCCTGTTCACGTTATCATCACCCCAGACATCTGTCCCTGAGGTCCTGAAAGTTCTCAAACAATTTGGTGACTTTTCCAATTTCAGGATTAATGAACAAAAGTCAGAAATCTTAAATATCTCCCTCCCACCTCAAGAATTTCAGACCCTGTTACAGTCCTGCACTCTTAAACACCAACCACAAGCGATCAAATATTTGGGGATGTATCTTGCTCCAAACATGAAAGCCCTCCTGGAGCTTAACTTCACTAATCTACTTAATACTATATCGACAGATTTAAAGACTTGGAAGGACCGCCCCTTTTCATGGTGGGGTAGACTCCAAATTTTGAAAATGAATGTACTCCCTAGATTGCTGTACATGATTCAAGCTGTCCCTATCACCCTACCACAGGGCCTCCTTACTCAGATACAACATGTTTTAGATTCCTTCGTTTGGGGTAGCATAAAACCGAGAGTTAAGAAGGCAACTATGTACAGGTCAGCCAGAGAGGGAGGGTTGGGTCTGCCTAGGATAGAAACCTATTATCATGCCACGGGCTTACAGAGAATCATAGAGTGGCACAGAAATAGGGACTCTAAGGCTTGGATTCCAATAGATTCACATATACTTCACTCCCCCTCTCCGGGAGCTTTATGTTGGATAGCAGGGCAGAATCGACCCCCATGGTTGAAGGCATACCCACTTTTACACCATGTGTTCGAATTATGGGACACTTTGATAAAGAGATTCCCCGGAATATCAACACTCAGATCACCCATGTCCCCAATTTCCCCGAATGCTGAGCTATTAGGGGGGGTAATGTTTGACAGGAATAACCTGAATAATTGGGAGATGGGTTACACGGTTCCCCTATTTAATTTACTCAGTGAGGGCAAACTCAAAAACAGGTTAGACCTTACAGACATCCTAGGTGGAGTTTTTGTTAGGTGGCTAAAATATAACCAAGTTCACCATTTTCTCCATACCCACCCTCTCAAACAGTCACTTACAAGAAATCTCACACCCTTTGAACAGACATGCGCTATGACAAGTTCAGCACATCACACCTTATCATGGGCTAAGAGACTCCTAGTTAATGCACAGAGCTCGAAACTTCCTGATTATATAGAAAGCTGGCATAGGGAATTGAATAAGACTATCACAGAAGCAGAGTGGGTTAAAATTTTTAATAATACAAGAAAATCTTCATCCTCAGTTAGATTTTTAGAGACAAATTACAAACTCCTGACTAGGTGGTACTTGACACCTACCAGACTTAAATGCATTTTCCCTGCCTCGTCAGACCTTTGTTGGAGGGGTTGTGGGGAAAGGGGGGACGATGACACACATATGGTGGGCATGTCCTAAATTGTCACCTTTTTGGCAGGGCATACAGAATATCCTAAAAGTCATAATGGGGCGGGGGGATTCCTATCAGCTAGACCCGACAACGGCCCTACTGAATCTGTTACCTAAATGTAAATGTAAATTAAGAACACGACTAATTCAGTTGGCATTTAATTCTGCTAGGTCCTTAGTCGCTAGGCTCTGGAAATCTCAAATCTCCCCGACCCTAAAGGACTGGCACTCTCACATGACAGATACCTTTAGAATGGAAGAATATGGTTTCTTTAAATCGAATAGGTTAGAATTCTTCCATGATTTAAAATTCATCTGGGATGAAATCCAAAATGATCTGAGGATAGAAGGGGGGAACTTTACACAAGTTACAGGAGTGACCTAGGAGGAATGACAGGCCTAGTGTTATCTTAGAGAGGTATGGCTGACGTGGTCCCACCCCTGCCTGATACTCTAATAATGACCTCTTTAGCTTAGCACTTCTCTCAAAGGTTGATAGTTAAATACAAAGTCGAGGGATACCACTAGATGTGTAGAATATATACAAAGTGATCTTAAATTAAGAAATTTCGGCATAGTTTTGATGTTGTTTGAGTTATGTTTTGTACATTGGTGTCATTGTCAATCACCATGCATTTATATGGAGTGGGGCTACTGTTATCAAATGGACTTATCACGGACAGTCTAGCTCTACTATTTCATTTTACTATATGGGAGTTCGTTCTCCTTTCTTTTGGAGACTGATGGTTTCTCCCTCTTTTGTTTCTGTTTAAACTTTTGTATCAACAATGACATCCTTTTGTACCATGCTGCTAAATAATGATAATAAAAATGAATAAATAAAAAAAAATAAAAAAAAATAAAAAAAAAATCATGTTCTAGTCAAACCATGAATAAGTTGGCATATGATGGGGCCAATTTAGCATCAATTGCTGTGTCCTGCTTCTGCAAAACCCCTCAAATGAAAAATAATTATGTTCCAAAAGTAACTTTGTAACCTGAGCATAATGTTTTTTGAATACTGACGCATACTGGAATTAAATTCCAGCAAAAAAACCTAATGGTTTTTAAGCCCATGGAATGGGGACACTCTATAATTAACCACCATTTGTCCACTTAAAATCTATTAGAGCTAATAAAAAATGTGTAGCATCTTTAATGCAACTACAAAGAGATAACACCAAAGGTTGTAAAAGGGCACCTAACCATTCTTTAAGTGGATCAAGAACAGATCCTATCCCTGAAACAATAGGTCAACCCTTTACATTCTCTAAACTTTTGTGCACTTTTGGTAGATGGTAAAATAGGGGGTGACCAGATTTTTCACATGCAAGTAATTAGACATGTTTTTATCAATTACTACCTTCCATAGTCTAACACTATCTTCAATTGTCTTTGATAAATGTTTGATCGATTAGCATTTAATAACTGATAGGTGTAGAGTGTATATGTTCAATATGTAATGATCTTGTCCCACTTTTCAGAGCTCCCAACTGTCTCCCTGATTCAGTAGCTCTGCCTACTGTTCCTCCCATTTACCTTCAGAGCAAATATCCTGTTTCCAGGATGACAAAAGAGACTGCACACCTTTCCCACCCAAAATCTGTCCATGTCTTACGCTAAACTACCCACAGAACACATGTGCTCAGCCCCTTCAATTGTTTCTGCACCGACAGAACACCTTGTCTCCTTTTACCACTTTGCTTCTACCACTTTGCTCCCTAAAGGTGTCAAGGAAATGTTGAAAGAAATGCACTTTTTGGGAGTATACTGTTAGTGCTTTTATTTCTGTAATGGTTGTTGTTGATTATTACAAAATTACAATCAGATTGAGCTCGCATTCTATTGGCTGTTCCGATCAGCCAATAGAATGCGAGCTCAATCTGATTGGCTGATTGGATCAGCCAATCGGATTGAACTTGAATCTGATTGGCTGATTCAATCAGCCAATCAGATTTTTCTAACTTAATTCCGATTGGCTGATAGAATCCTATCAGCCAATCGGAATTCGGCGCGGACGCCATCTTGGATGACGTCATTTAAAGGTACCTCATTCGTCGTTCAGTCGTCGTCCGGGATGGATGCTCCGTGGCGGCGGAGCGAAGAAAGAAGATTGAAGATGCCGCCGGAAGAATGAAGACTTTGCTGCCGCTTGGAGGAAGACGTCGCCGGAGGAAGAATTCTTCTTTGCCGCTTGGAGGAAGACATCGCCGGAGGAAGAATTCTTCTTTGCCGCTTGGAGGAAGACATCGCCCGGATCGGATCAGGAGTTCGGCCCGGTGTGGTGAAGACAAGGTAGGGAGATCTTCAGGGGGGTAGTGTTAGGCTTTTTTAAGGGGGGTTTGGGTGGTTTTAGAATAGGGGTATGTGGGTTGGTGGGTTGTAATGGGGGGGGGGGTATTGTATTTGTATGCAAAAGAGCTGAATTCTTTGGGGCATGCCCCACAAAAGGCCCTTTTAAGGGCTGGTAAGGTAAAGAGCTTTGAACTTTTTTAATTTAGAATAGGGCAGGGAATTTTTTTTATTTTGGGGGTTTATTATTTTATTAGGGGGCTTAGAATAGGTGTAATTAGCTTAAAAATCTTGTAATCTTTTTTTTATTTTTTGTAATTTAGTGGGGTTTTTTTTGTAATTTAGTTTAGTTAATTTAATTGTATTTTTAGATAGATGTTTGTAGTTTATTTAATTTATTGATAGTGTAGGTGTATTTGTAACTTAGGTTAGGATTTATTTTACAGGTAATTGGGTAATTATTTTAACTAGGTAGGTATTAAATAGTTAATAACTATTTAATAGCTATTATACCTAGTTAAAATAATTAACAATTTACCTGTAAAATAAATATTAACCCTAACATAGCTACAATGTAATTATTAATTATATTGTAGCTATCTTAGGGTTTATTTTATAGGTAAGTATTTAGATTTAAATAGGAATATTTTAGTTTATAAATGAATTAGATTAATTTAATATAAATTTAGTTAGGGGGTGTTAGGGGTTAGATAGAGTTAATATAGTTAATATAAATACTATAGTAACTATATTAACTATATTAACCCTAATATAATTAGGGTTAATATAGTTAATATATATAATGTAATACCTATATTAACTATAATATACTTAGGGTTAATATAGATAATATAGCTGGCGGCGGGGTAGGTAGATTAAATTAGGGGTTAATCATTTTAATAGAGATGGCGGCGGTGTAAGGGGCTTACATTAGGGGTTAATAATATTAATATAGCTGGCGGTGGTATAGGGGGATTAGATTAGGGGTTAATAATTTTTATATAGGTGGCGGCGGTGTAAGGGGTCAGATTAGGGGATAGATAAGGTAGATGACAGCAGTGTAAGGGGTTCTAATTAGGGGATAGATAAGGTAGATGGCGGCGGTTTTAGGGGCTCACAGTAGGGGGTTAGTTTATGTAGATGGCGGCGGGGTCCGGGAGCGGCGGTTTAGGGGTTAATAACTTTATTAGGGATTTCGGGGGGGGGATCGCGGTTGACAGGTAGATAGACATTGCGCATGCGTTAGGTGTTAGGTTTATTTTAGAAGATCGCGGTTGACAGGGAGATAGACATTGCGCATGCGTTAGGTGTTAGGTTTATTTTAGAAGATCGCAGTTGACAGGGAGATAGACATTGCGCATGCGTTAGGTGTTAGGTTTATTTTAGCAGCCAGTTTAGGGAGTTACGGGGCTCCAATAGTCAGCGTAAGGTTTCTTACGGCTGCTTTTTGTGGCGAGGTGAAAATGGAGTAAGTTTTCTCCATTTTCGCCACGTAAGTCCTTACGCTGCATATTGGATACCAAACTGCGCTGGTTTGGTATACCTGCCTATAGCCCAAAAAACTACGGGCGACGGCAGAAATATACGTGCGTAACTTCTAGGTTACGCCGTATATGTGATACCAAACCCGCGCAAATATTGGCGTCGCGGGCGACGATTTTTATCGGATGGACCCCTAGGACTGTCCCGGAAAAATCAGGACAAATGACCTTCACACAACATACTCTGCAATGAAGGTTAGCCACCAGCAAATAATTAGCCCTTTATTTTATGCTACAAGTTGGCTGAAGTAGAAACTGCTACATCCCTTTATATATTGTAAAGATTGTTAGTGAATCAGTTTAATAATTGTAGTCCTATTCTTAGATGCTTAGTAAATGATATTCCAGTAAGGTGCATCCTTTTAGATTGGGAAACTTCAGTCTGACTTTAAGATTTATCATCTTTCTATCAAATTCTGAAATGTTATAGAAAGGAAATGATATAGATCATTTAGGTCATAAATCTCACAAAATGCAAAAGCCAACACATAACAGAATGTACTGTTATCACAAGATATTTTATTCTGCCTGTGAATAAATAAAGTCATCTCAGCACTGATTGCTTTTACTAAATTAATAATAATGACTATTGAGCTAAATGCTGTAATTCTTTTTCAGAAATTAGTTACCTTTCACAATTGAAATGAATTGGACTTCGACTTCATTCTAACATTCATGTCATATTCATCATCCTGTGTTAATATTATCTTATATTGGTGGCTATAATTTTACCTATGTAGTGTAATCGTTGAAAGCAGTGGTTTCCTGTTCTGTGAATTGATCCGGAGTTACATGTAAATCAAGTTATATATAATTATTAACTCTTAGTAGGAAATAAATTAAACACTATTGAATATATGCATCACCTTAGCGAGTTGATTTTCAATAAGTACAACAAAAGTTTAAAGTATAACAAAACAGTTAGTTTAAAAATAGTTTTTAATTTCCTTCCTTTGTATAACTTGCATGTTCCCATTGTTTAACATT
The DNA here is from genome assembly GCF_027579735.1 of Bombina bombina. Classification (NCBI taxonomy): domain Eukaryota; kingdom Metazoa; phylum Chordata; class Amphibia; order Anura; family Bombinatoridae; genus Bombina; species Bombina bombina. The sequence goes on along the minus strand of NC_069503.1, from coordinate 228,708,420 downwards.
TACAGTTTATGTACATGAAAAGTATTTTCTAAAGTACTGTGACCTCTCTGTCAACTCTGTTAGCCTCCATAACCAACATTAGGCCTCTGATCAGTAGCCATGTATTGCAGCCTTTCTGCTAATTTAATACCCCTATAAAAACAAAAAAGACACCCCAAAATAAAAACACCCCCTAATCTAACACTAAACTACCAATAGCCCTTAAAATGGCCTTTTGTAGGGCATTGCCCTGAAGAAATCAGCTCTTTTACATAAAAAATACAAATTAACCCTTAACAGTAAACCCCCCCACCCACCCAACCCCCCAACCCCCCAAAATAAAAAGACCTAACTCTAAAAATATCTAATCTACCCTTTTTTATGTTATCTTTTAAATATAGGGGGGGAAAAACTTTTTTTTAAACAAAATTTATTTTAAAAAATACATAAATACACTTTTTTCACATACGTGTTCACAGGAAAAGCTAGGCAAGATATTGTTAACAAACTTTTGCTGTCACAATGATCACATGACCATGAGGCACCTTTTTGGACATTGTCCGGTGAGCCTGATACCAGTATGCCAGTATATAGGCTCCATTTTAAGTATACAATTACCAAATAAAAGCTCTTTCAGTAGGATTCAAAACGAACAATCCACTCAGGTTGCTCCAGGTGCGGGTCACATCATCATCTGAAAGATATAAGAAGGGGGAAGGGACACCACATAGTTTTAATCTTGTTTGATACTATATGAAATGACACAAGAAGATAGGTGCAAACTCACGGTTTTGGGATTAATGTTGCAAAGAAGGCAATCTGGTGTTCTCAGTCCCAAGCTGACTGAACTCTGGTGTACAGCTAAGGATTCTTGATTATGTCACACGCTGAGGGCCAGATTAAAAGTGGAGCATTATTTAATGCTTCTACTCGGTATTAACTGCACTAGAAGTTAGCTTTTTGCGCTCGTCAGGTTGCACTCGACTTACAAGTTGAAAGTAAAAAGTTACCCCATAGAAGTCAAACGGAGCAAAAAAGTGGAAAAACACCCTATTCACACGCAAACCGGATTGCATATTTTCAAGTGCGCTAACCTAACATGAAAATATGAATATTTCACATTGCAATGTTCTTCACATCGAAGAATATGTTCTATTTATTTATAAATACATATTTCTACATACAGTACTGTGCAAAAGTCTTAGGCCACCATTAGATTGTTGTTTTAGCAACATTTTAATGACCACCATATTTATTTTTATTTCTCTTTATTAAGATACAAACAGAAAATATAGGAAATATGTACACAAAATATTAAAAAAAATCAATTTTCAGAACAAAAATGGCTTCTTCAGGCAAAAGTCAGTGTTTAGTGTGACCTCCCTTGGCACTAAGCACATCTTGAACACTTTTGGGGAGACTGTCCTGAATTTTTATGAAGTAATCTTCTGGTATATTATACCAGGCTTCTTTCAGCACTCTCAGAGTTCCTCTTTAGATTTAGGTTGTCTTTTATTTATTTCTCTGTCCAGGTGATCCCAAACTGCCTCTATAATATTTAGGTCTGGACTCTGTGGAGGCCAGTTCATGACTGTCAGTGTTTTATCAGCTGTTTGTCTCTCCAAATATAATTTAATTGCATTAGCAGTGTGTTTGGAATCGTTATCATGCTGATAAATAAAACCATTCCCAATCAGTCGCTTTCCAGAAGGAATGGCATGATGAATTAAAACCTGTCTGTAGTTTTCAGCATTCATGATCCCATCAATTCGGACAATATTGCCAACACAACTGGCAGAAATGCAGACTTAAACCAGGACAGACCCTCCATCATGTTTAACTGAAGGCCGCAAGCACTCTTTCTTACATCTCTCTCAAACTCTTCTTACATATTATCGACAATTGGACTGAAAATTTAAAACTTTAATTTGTCACTCTATAATACTCTTTTCCACCGATCTTCATTCCAATCTTTGTGAGATTTAGCCCATCTTAGCCTTTTCACCCTGTTCCCCTTCTGAAAAAATGGTTTCTTGGCTGCTATCCATCCACAAAGATCATTCCTGATCAAGCTTCTTTGGACTGTAGAAGAGCCAACTTGGCATCCAGATGAAGCTGCCAGATACTGAACCAGGTCCATGCTGGACTTCTTCCGGTCTCTCAAAGAAGAAACTCTGAGAAGCTTCTCATCAGATTTTAAAAGTTGTTTTGGCCTTCCAGTCCTTTTTTTTGTCCTTGATTATTCAAATGTCTTTTTAACAGCTTGAATACCACATCTTGAGTATCAAGTTTGTTTGCTGATTTTCCTTTGAGAGTGGCTTTACTGATGCAAAAGTTTGATTTTAGTTCTGTCAAATTCTGTAATCTTTGGCATTTTGAATGGAATGATGTGATTGAAAGTTGGTCTTATTAGAAGGTTTCTAATGAATTAAACTCATACCACATGTGTGTGTAATGCTCAAGCATGCATTTTTCATAGCATTTTTCACAGTAGGACAAATACAGGTGTTAGCAATGAAATTAATTAGGGTTCCATTTAGGTTTACAAGAGCTGGACATTAAGGGGTTAATAATAAATAGTACATTTTTTTCCTATGTGAAGAACATAGGAATGTAAAATATGCGTATCACACTTCGTGTTTTGCGCTTTAGGTCTATCACACGCCAGGTTAGCGCACATAAAAAATTGCTAACCTTAATGCGCATGGTTGAAATATTATATATAAAATATTAAACAATATAAATAATAATTAAACAAATACTATACATACTGTAAAAAATATAAAATATTAAAAAATATTAATAAAAATTATGTCTATTTATTATTTGAATAAAGCCCATTGAGGTTAACAAGTCTTCATGTATGCTTATCAGAAACTACGTTAGACCTAAAACCCAAAACGCAAAGCGAGCTACCCATATTTTACATTCCTATGTTCTTCGCATAGAAAACCATGTGATTTGTATTATTAAATATACATTTCTATATATATATATATATATATATCTGATATTGATAATGTAAAATAGATATCTATACCTATATATAGGAATAGATATGCAGGTGTAGGTATATACAGATAAATATAGAAATGTGTATTTACTATACAAATTACATTGCTCTGTATGTGAAGAACATAGGAATGTAAAATATGCGTATCACGCTTCTTGTTTTGCGCTTCAGGTCTATCACACGCCAGGTTAGCGCACATAAAAAATTGCTAACCTTAATGCGCATGGTTGAAATATTAAATATAAAATATTAAACAATATAAATAATAATTAAACAAATACTATGTATACTGTAAAAAATATAAAATATTAAAAAATATTAATAAAAATTATTATGTCTATTTAATATTTGAATAAAGCCCATTGAGGTTAACAAGTCTTCATGTACGCTTACCAGAAACTACGTTAGACCTAAAGCCCAAAACGCAAAGCGAGCTACCCATATTTTACATTCCTATGTTCTTCGCATAGAAAACCATCGCCTAGATTTAGAGTTGGGCGGTAGCCGTCAAAACCAGCGTTAGAGGCTCCTAACGCTGGTTTTGGGCTACCGCCGGTATTTAGAGTCAGTCATTAAAGGGTCTAACGCTCACTTTCCAGCCGTGACTTTTCCATACCGCAGATCCCCTTACGTCATTTGCGTATCCTATCTTTTCAATGGGATCTTTCTAACGCCGGTATTTAGAGTCGTGGCTGAAGTGAGCGTTAGAAATCTGACGACAAAACTCCAGCCGCAGAAAAAAGTCAGTAGTTAAGAGCTTTCTGGGCTAACGCCGGTTTATAAAGCTCTTAACTACTGTGCTCTAAAGTACACTAACACCCATAAACTACCTATGCACCCCTAAACCGAGACCCCTCCACATCGCCGCCACTCTATTAAATTTTTTTAACCCCTAATCTGCCGACCGCCACCTACGTTATACTTATGTACCCCTAATCTGCTGCCTCTAACACCGCCGACCCCTATATTATATTTATTAACCCCTAACCTGCCCCCACAACGTCGCCGCCAGCTACCTACAATAATTAACCCCTAATCTGCCGACCGCAAAGCGCCGCCACCTACGTTATCCTTATGTACCCCTAATCTGCTGCCCCTAACACCGCCGACCCCTATATTATATTTATTAACCCCTAATCTGCCCCCCTCAACGTCGCCTCCACCTGCCTACACTTATTAACCCCTAATCTGCCGAGCGGACCGCACCGCTACTATAATAAAGTTATTAACCCCTAATCCGCCTCACTCCCGCCTCAATAACCTTATAATAAATAGTATTAACCCCTAATCTGCCCTCCCTAACATCGCCGACACCTAACTTCAATTATTAACCCCTAATCTGCCGACCGAATCTCGCCGCTACTGTAATAAATGGATTAACCCATAAAGCTAAGTCTAACCCTAACACTAACACCCCCCTAAGTTAAATATAATTTAAATCTAACGAAATAATTAACTCTTATTAAATAAATTATTCCTATTTAAAGCTAAATACTTACCTGTAAAATAAACCCTAATATAGCTACAATATAAATTATAATTATATTATAGCTATTTTAGGATTTATATTTATTTTACAGGTAACTTTGTATTTATTTTAACCAGGTACAATAGCTATTAAATAGTTAAGAACTATTTAATAGCTAAAATAGTTAAAATAATTACAAAATTACCTGTAAAATAAATCCTAACCTAAGTTACAATTAAACCTAACACTACACGATCAATAAATTAATTAAATAAAATACCTACAATTATCTACAATTAAACCTAACACTACACTATCAATAAATTAATTAAATACAATATCTACAAATAAATACAATGAAATAAACTAACTAAAGTACAAAAAATAAAAAAGAACTAAGTTACAAAAAATAAAAAAATATTTACAAACATTAGAAAAATATTACAACAATTTTAAACTAATTACACCTACTCTAAGCCCCCTAATAAAATAACAAAGCCCCCCAAAATAAAAAAATGCCCTACCCTATTCTAAATTAAAAAAGTTCAAAGCTCTTTACCTTACCAGCCCTGAACAGGGCCCTTTGCGGGGCATGCTCCAAAGAATTCAGCTCTTTTGCCTGTAAAAAAAACACATACAATACCCCCCCAACATTACAACCCACCACCCACATACCCCTAATCTAACCCAAACCCCCCTTAAATAAACCTAACACTAAGCCCCTGAAGATCTTCCTACCTTATCTTCACTATACCAGGTTCACCGATCCGTCCTCAGAAGTCTTGATCCAAGCCTCGGAAGTGTTGATCCAAGCCCAAGCGGGGGGCTGAAGAGTGACGTCCATCCTCGGGCTGAAGTCTGGATCCAAGCGGCGGCTGAAGAACTCCATCATCGGGCTGAAGTCGGAAGTCCATCATCGGGATGAAGTCTTCTATCAAGCCGCATCTTCAATCTTCTTTCTTCTGGAGCGGAGCGGAGCGGAGCCATCTTCTTTCCAACCAACGCAAATCCAACCTCTTCAACTGACGCCTACTCGCTGAATGACGGTTCCTTTAAATGACGTCATCCAAGATGGCGTCCCTCGAATTCCGATTGGCTGATAGGATTCTATCAGCCAATCGGAATTAAGGTAGGAATATTCTGATTGGCTGATGGAATCAGCCAAACAGAATCAAGTTCAATCCGATTGGCTGATCTGATTGGATCAGCCAATCGGATTGAACTTGATTCTGATTGGCTGGATTAGTTTATTTAATTGCAGTTATTTGTAGGTATTGTATTTAAATAATTTATTGATAGTGTAGTGTTAGGTTTAATTGTAGCTTAGGTTAGGATTTATTTTACAGGTAATATTGTAATTATTTTAACTAGGTAACTATTAAATAGTTATTAACTATTTAATAGCTATTGTACCTGGTTAATATAATTGCAAAGTTGCCTGTAAAATAAATATTAATCCTAAAATAGCTATAATATAATTATAATTTATATTGTAGCTATATTAGGGTTTATTTTACAGGTAAGTATTTAGCTTTAAATAGGAATAAGTTATTTAATAATAGTTAATTTATTTCGTTAGATAAAAATTATATTTAACTAAGGGGGTGTTAGGGTTAGGGTTAGAATTAGCTTTATGGGTTAATACATTTATTAGAATAGCGGTGAGCTCCAGTCGGCAGATTAGGGGTTAATGTCTGAAGTTAGGTGTCGGCGATGTTAGGGAGGGCAGATTAGGGGTTAATACTATTTATTATAGGGTTATTGAGGCGGGTTAGGGGTTAATAACTTTATTATAATAGCGGCGCGGTCCGGTCGGAAGATTAGGGGTTAATAAGTGTAGGCAGGTGGAGGCGACGTTGAGGGAGGCAGATTAGGGGTTAATTAATATAATATAGGGGTCGGCGGTGTTAGGGTTAGCAGATTAGGGGTACATAGGGATAATGTAAGTAGCGGCGGTTTACGGAGCGGCAGATTAGGGGTTAAAAAAAATATGCAGGTGTCAGCGATAGCGGGGGCGGCAGATTAGAGGTTAATAAGTGTAAGGTTAGGGGTGTGTAGACTCGGGGTACATGTTAGGGTGTTAGGTGCAGACGTAGGAAGTGTTTCCCCATAGAAAACAATGGGGCTGCGTTAAGAGCTGAGCGCGGCTTTTTTGCAGGTGTTAGGTTATTTTTCAGCTCAAACAGCCCCATTGTTTTCTATGAGGGAATCGTGCACAAGCACGTTTTTGAAGCTGGCCGCGTCCGTAAGCACCGCTGGTATCGAGAGTTGCAGTGGCGTTAAATTATGCTCTACGCTCCCTAATTGGAGCCTAACGCACTAAAAACCCAGCCATTCTGTGAACTCTAAATACCAGCGGTATTTAAAAGGTACGGCCAGAAAAAAGCACGCGTAGCTAACGCACCCCTTTGGCCGCAAAACTCTAAATCTAGGCGCATGTGATTTGTATTATTAAATATACATTTCTATACATATATCTGATATTGATAATGTAAAATAGATATCTATACCTATATATAGGAATATATATGCAGGTATAGGTATATACAGATAAATATAGAAATGTGTATTTACTATACAAATTACATTGTTATGTATGTGAAGAATATTGGAATGTAAAATATGAATAACTCCTGTTGGGTTTGCACAAGCGCGATAGGTGTAAGGTTTTATCTTCTGCTCTCTCCATTGATTTCTATGGGGAGAATACGTTAACACGGCTGTGATACTTGATTAACGCAAGCCTGGTTTCGCTTGCACGCAAACTTTTTGCTTTTAATTTGTAATAAGCAGGCAACCTAACATGCAAAAGGATTACTTTTAGTGAAGTTTATGCTCGAGCAAAGGGATAAATAGCACATCAGTTGTAATCTGGCACTAAATATTTCTCTATTCATACAACTCAATTCCAAATAATCAGGGACCCACCTCAGTTGCTTTTCTGGCTGCTGGTTTTTATTTTTTTTCTCCCTAGTAGGTACACACACGAAAAACCTGTGAAAAATTATGTGATGCTCCACTTTATTATCCAGATAAGTAAAAGGTACATAGCTAAAAAGAAAGCAAGAAAATTCATTCAATATTGATTGTGAACTCCTAAAATGTTTAATGATGTGATTGTTTTCATGTAAACAATAATATAAATTAATGAAAAGTGACCAATTAATAATTTTATATCATTATGATTAGATGTCATTGTAGTCATTAATAAACATGTAGATGATAATATTTTAGTTCATGGTCTATAGGTTAAAAGTATGATTTGAACATTTAACTTTTCATACACAAAAATCTGGTTTATTCACAAGAACTGAGCATGCACAAAGAATTTGCTACTGAAAAACAATTAAAACAACCAAGAAATGTCACTCAAAACACAACAAAAAATATTTTTCAATAAGTCTAAGGTATAAAATTGAAATATTGAAAAAAATCCAGTGAAAAAAATGTTGAATTATTCTCATGCAAGGTTAGGGAGCTGAATGAATATATATATATATATATATATATATATATATATATATATATATATATATATATATATATATATATTTATATATATATATATATAAACCATTACTTCCTTTTTCACACTGTTGTCTCTTGAGTAAACTAACGCTAGACCTTGTACATTTACAATAAAATGCTTCTGTATGTTATCCAGATGTTGCTGCTATTATATGACTATGCACAACCAGAACTACATATATAAAGTTACAAAATTCATTTTTATAGGCGTTTTATAGCGGCCTCAGTTTTTATGACATGTTATTGAGGTTTACGGTGAGATTCTATATATTAACTACGCTGATATACAGAGAATGGATCACCAGGGATATTGCCAGAGTGTGCCAAAGACATTGTTTAATATGTCTAAATATAATTTTAATGAAAGGAAATTAAAATCAGGCAGGCAAATATTTTGGAAAAGCATCACTATATGGTCATTTCTTATCTGCATTCTGTCAGTAGCACGGAAGCAAATTTATAGTCAAAATAAAATTCAGTTTACTTCTGTAGTCAGATTTGCTTCTTTCTCTTATTATTCTTTGTTGCAGTTTAGCTCCTTACATGAGAGCATATATACTGTGTATATATATATATATATATATATATATATATATATATATATATATATATATATATATATATATATATGCCCTTAAGCATGCTCATATCTTAAGCACTATATAACACTTTTGTAGCCTGAAGAAGGGCAGCAGCCCTACTATTTGGCTTTCTTGTGTAATAAAGAAACATTGCATTGAAATTTGGTGCGTGGTCCTCTTAATTTGGCTAATTTGACTCTATGGCAGTTATTTTTGCAACAATATTGTACAATGGTATAGTACTCAAGACTTGCTTCTGCGACTAGATATACTTTCATGGAAAGGGCCTAAGGTTCAACAAAGAATACCAAGATAAAGAGGTATTTTTTTAATATTAATACATTGAAATGTTTTTCAAAACTGTGTGCTCTGTTTAAATTATGAAACTTTAATTTTAACTTGGATGTTTTTTTGAGCTTCAACTACAAATGGCCCCCCATATAAATAATGTAACACCGATTTTGATTGCACATAAGAAATTAAAGAGTATGCTTTATTATTCTTCAGTTTAGCATAATAATTTGGTTAATGTATTTACTTCTACTCTTATAAAGAATTAGATAAGTATTTGTTGGGTAAAATAAAGTAGTTTTTATCAAAGGTAAAACATGTTAGTTTAGTTAAATGATTGGTTTATCTCAGGGGTTTACATTTCAGGATATCTGAACTGGAGCATACATGAAATAAACATCTGATTAGTAAACATGGTTATTGATCTGCTCTCACCCAAGGCCTGTTAGGGAGGCCTGAGGGCAGTTTTGAAAACCCCTTGTTTATCTTCATACTAACATCTGCATAATTTTTCCAGGGTGGAATGGTTGTCCCATTGTATTTCTGTTCCTGTAAGAGAACCATGGGACTGCTTATACACACCCTGGCTGCCCCACCCTTGATAGCTTGGTTTAGCCCTAAAAACTGAAAAAATCTTGGACTATTTAATTCCACCACTTGACTTCCCATATGGCCTGGCCAGCTGAGTGCCACTTCTTTAGATTAATTTGAAGTGATCAAATGAAAACGTTATGTGATAAATTCCACTAACTGGTGACCATACAATCTCCCCTAAAGATACAGCTAACATTTAACCACTGTCTGTAAGAATTTAATCTGAAATACCTGAGATGGCTCATTTCCAATTTATATATTCTTTTTCTAATCACCTGTCTAATCCTTCATCCTATCCTGGAGGCCTAAATAAAAAAAAAGATGTTATATAGGTGTGGGTTAGTACACAGAATTCTAGATCTGCTTCTGAAATGGATAACAAGGTACCGGTAAAACTCCAAACCAGATAAATACTACTTAAATCAAGGAAAAAAAGGGAAATCCAGCACACAAATCTATTAATTATAATGCTGATAGAATATAGTACTAATATATCACAATATAGCCTATAAGCTGCAGAGAACAGTCGTTGGTAAAGTTCCGTTTGTGATATAGATGCACAATGAAATGGAAAATATGCCGTTCACAGAAGACGTATGAAGCAGATGTCTACTCACAGAAATATACTTCAATCCTATGAGGTAAGGTATGAGCCCAGAGGAGAGGGATTTTCACGTGTCCCACTGGGTCACTGCTTTGGTGCCTGCCAGAGTATGTAGAGTCTTCTTCTTTTATACCTGTTGTCTGTAGTGGACGAATTGTCCTCAGAGGTACAGTATATAAGAGGAAGACAAAACGACTGTATATAGTGTAGTAATTTTAATAAAATAACATGTTTGTATATATGTTTTGAAGCGATAACAGCTTTTTCATCAGAGGTATCTGATGAAGAAGCTGTTATCTCTTTGATACTCGTAAGGACCTCAGTGGGCCTCCCAGTTTTATTTGTACAGCTAACAGTGACTCTTATTGTATATCACCCTAATATGATGTTTATCAACTCATAAGCAATCTGAAGTAGACTCCTGTCATAGAAGCTAATACGATTACACTTTGAAAGTATTTGTATACTTATTGAGCATTACACAAGACCAGGAGCGTATTTACCTTTATAATATCTTTACATGATGCCGTATACTTACCTCATATTTGATTGAGGTTATATTGTGTACGTGCATTTGCATTTATTGTACACACATATGTTATTTTATTAAAATTACAACACTATATCCAATCGTTTTGTCTCCCTCTTATATACCTCTGAGGATTCGTACACCAAGGACAAGAGGTATAAGAGAAGAAGACTCTACATACTCCTTACCTCATAGCATTGAGGTATATTTCTGTAAGTATCTGTTCATATGTCTTCTGTGAATGGCATATCCTCCATTTCATTGTGCATCTATATCACAAACGGAACTTTACCAAAGACTGTTCTTTGCAGCCTATATTGTGACATATTAGTACCTTAAGCCATGTCCTACTTGAGTATTTTAATTAATTGATTTGTGCGCTGGATTTTCCTTTCTCCCCTTGATTCTAATAAGTATGCCTTTAATATTTTATCATCATTGGTATCTCAAATTTTACTGGTTACACCGCCGCAACCTACGTTATCCCTATGTACCCCTAATCTGCTGCCCCTAACACCGCCGACCCCTATATTATATTTATTAACCCCTAATCTTCCCCCCACAACGTCGCCGCAAGATACCTACAATAATTAACCCCTAATCTGCCTCACTCCCGCCTCAATAACCCTATAAAAAATAGTATTAACCCCTAATCTGCCCTCCCTAACATCGCCGACACCTAACTTCAATAATTAACCCCTAATCTGCCGACCGGACCTCACCGCTACTATAATAAAGTTATTAACCCCTAATCCGTCTCACTCCCGCCTCAATAACCCTATAAGAAATAGTATTAACCCCTAATCTGCCCTCCCTAACATTGCCGACACCTAACTTCAATTATTAACCCCTAATCTGCCGACCGGACCTCACCACTACTATAATAAATGTATTAACCCCTAAAGCTAAGTCTAACCCTAACACTAACACCCCCCTAAATTAAATATAATTTTTATCTAACCAAATAAAATAATTCTTATTAAATAAATTATTCTTATTTAAAGATAAATACTTACCTGTAAAATAAACCCTAATATAGCTACAATATAACGAATAATTATATTGTAGCTATTTTAGGATTAATATTTATTTTACAGGCAACTTTGTATTTATTTTAACCAGGTACAATAGCTATTAAATAGTTAATACCTGTTTAATAGCTACCTAGTTAAAATAATTACAAAATTACCTGTAAAATAAATCCTAACCTAAGTTACAATTAAACCTAACACTACACTATCAATAAATTAATTAAATAAAATACCTACATATAAATACAATTAAATAAACTAACTAAAGTACAAAAAATAAAAAAGAACTAAGTTACAAAAAATAAAAAAATATTTACAAACATTAGAAAAATATTACAACACTTTTAAACTAATTACACCTACTCTAAGCCCCCTAATAAAATAACAAAGCCCCCCAAAATAAAAAAATGCCCTACCCTATTCTAAAATTAAAATAGAAAAGCTCTTTTACCTTACCAGCCCTTAAAAGGGCCATTTGCGGGGCATGCCCCAAAGAATTCAGCTCTTTTGTCTGGGAAAAAAAAACATACAATACCCCCCCCAACATTACAACCCACCACCCACATACCCCTAATCTAACCCAAACCCCCCTTAAATAAACCTAACACTAAGCCCCTGAAGATCTTCCTACCTTATCTTCACCACACCGGGTATCACCGATCCATCCTGGCTCCGATGTCTTGATCCAAGCCCAAGCGGGGGGCTGAAGACATCCATCCTCTGGCTGAAGTCTTGATCCAAGCGGTGGCTGAAGAAGTCCATCTTCGGGCAGAAGTCTTCATCCTATCCGGGCAGAAGAGGACATCCGGACCGGCAAACATCTTCATCCAGGCGGCATCTTCTATGTTCTTCCATCCGATGACGAGCAGCTCATCTTGAAGACCACCAGCACAGATCCATCCTCTTCTTCCGACGACTAGACGACGAATGAAGGTTCCTTTAAGGGACTTCATCCAAGATGGCGTCCCTCGAATTCCGATTGGCTGATAGGATTCTATCAGCTAATCGGAATTAAGGTAGGAAAATTCTGATTGGCTGATGGAATCAGCCAATCAGATTCAAGTTTAATCCGATTGGCTGATTGGATCAGCCAATCAGATTGAGCTCACATTCTATTGGCTGATCGGAACAGCCAATAGAATGCGAGCTCAATCTGATTGGCTGATTGGATCAGCCAATCGGATTGAACTTGAATCTGATTGGCTGATTCCATCAGCCAATCAGAATTTTCCTACCTTAATTCCGATTGGCTGATAGAATCCTATCAGCCAATCGGAATTCGAGGGACGCCATCTTGGATGACGTCCCTTAAAGGAACCTTCATTCATCGTCTAGTCGTCAGAAGAAGAGGATGGATCCGCGCTGGAGGTCTTCAAGATGAGCCGCTCGTCATCGGATGGAAGAACATAGAAGATGCCGCCTGGATGAAGATGTTTGCCGGTCCGGATGTCCTCTTCTGCCCGGATAGGATGAAGACTTCTGCCCGAAGATGGACTTCTTCAGCTGCCGCTTGGATCAAGACTTCAGCCAGAGGATGGATGTCTTCAGCCCCCCGCTTGGGCTTGGATCAAGACATCGGAGCCAGGACCGATCGGTGGTACCCGGTGTGTTGAAGATAAGGTAGGAAGATCTTCAGGGGCTTAGTGTTAGGTTTATTTAAGGGGGGTTTGGGTTAGATTAGGGGTATGTGGGTGGTGGGTTGTAATGTTGGGGGGGGTATTGTATGTTTTTTTTTCCCAGGCAAAAGAGCTGAATTCTTTGGGGCATGCCCCGCAAATGGCCCTTTTAATGGCTGGTAAGGTAAAAGAGCTTTTCTATTTTAATTTTAGAATAGGGTAGGGCATTTTTTTATTTTGGGGGGCTTTGTTATTTTATTAGGGGGCTTAGAGTAAGTGTAATTAGTTTAAAATTGTTGTAATATTTTTCTAATGTTTGTTAATATTTTTTTATTTTTTGTAACTTAGTTCTTTTTTATTTTTTGTACTTTAGTTAGTTTATTTAATTGTATTTATTTGTAGGTATTTTATTTAAGTAATTTATTGATAGTGTTAGGTTTAATTGTAACTTAGGTTAGGATTTATTTTACAGGTAATTTTGTAATTATTTTAACTAGGTAGCTATTAAATAGTTCTTAACTATTTAATAGCTATTGTACCTGGTTAAAATAAATACAAAGCTGCCTGTAAAATAAATATTAATCCTAAAATAGCTACAATATAATTATTCATTATATTGTAGCTATATTAGGGTTTATTTTACAGGTAAGTATTTAGCTTTAAATAGGAATAATTTATTTAATAAGATTTAATTTATTTCGTTAGAATAAAATTATATTTAATTTAGGGGGGTGTTAGTGTTAGGGTTAGACTTAGCTTTAGGGGTTAATACATTTATTAGAGTAGCGGCGAGGTCCGGTCGGCAGATTAGGGGTTAATACTTGAAGTTAGGTGTCGGCGATGTTAGGGAGGGCAGATTAGGGGTTAATACTATTTCTTATAGGGTTATTGAGGCGGGAGTGAGGCGGATTAGGGGTTAATAACTTTATTATAGTAGCGGTGAGGTCCGGTCGGCAGATTAGGGGTTAATAAGTGTAGGTAGGTGGCGGCGACGTTGCGGGGGGGCAGATTAGGGGTTAATACATATAATATAGGGGTCGGCAGTGTTAGGGGCACATAAGTATAACGTAGGTGGCGGCGGTCGGCAGATTAGGGGTTAAAAAAAATTAATTACAGTGGCTGCGATGTGGGGGGATCTCGGGTAAGGGGTACATAGGTAGTTTATCGGTGTTAGTGTACTTTAGAGCACAGTAGTTAAGAGCTTTATGAACCGGCGTTAGCCCAAAAAGCTCTTAATTCCTGTTTTTTTTCTGCGGCTGGAGTTTTGTCGTTAGATTTCTAACGCTCACTTCAGCCAAGACTCTAAATACCAGCGTTAGAAAGATCCCATTGAAAAGATTGGATATGCAATTGGCGTAGGGGGATCTGCGGTATGGAAAAGTCGCGGCTGCAAAGTGAGCGTTAGACCCTTTAATGACTGACTCCAAATACCAGCGGGCGGTAAAAACCAGCGTTAGGACCCCCTAACGCTGGTTTTGACGGCTACCGCAAAACTCTAAATCTAGGCGATAGGTTCTTATCCACACTTCTGTCCCTTGAGTAAACTAACACTTAACCTTTTACATAGCAAATAAACATGGTCTTGTATGCAATCCAGATGTTGCCATAATATGTCTATGACATATCAGATCTATTCATTTAAACTATTCAGGTTTCAAACAAAAACTTTAATTTTAATTGTAGGGTCACAGCAATCCTACATAATAATATTAGAACTCTCTATAATTATAGTTAATATAATACATTTTCATTAATAGCAAATAAATTCTATATTTGAAGTTCTTGGAAGTGCACAAAAAATATAAATACAAATGGAAGCATGTTTGCAATATACATACATTTGCAAATAATAATTCTGTTAAAAAATTTCACTACAAGAATAATTGTTAATTGCTAAGTCTAAAGCCCAGATTACAAGTGGAGCGCTGGGCCAAGCTAAAATTAGGGCACAAATAGATTTACCAGAGAAGGTTTAGCGTGGCCGACATCGCCTTAGTGCACCCTATAATTTTAAGGGATATTGTAATCATGCTAAATATATTACAAGTTGAATGTTATGGATTGCGCTCAAGCAGAAGCCCAAATAGCGCTAGAAGAATTAGCATGACTAAAGTAAATTGTAAGGGTTAAATAAAAGTTTTACAAAACACCTCTAAAACATATTAAAATTAACTTATAAAACTTAAATATAAAGATTTTTAATAAAACAAATATTTAATATTGATAAACAAAATGTTTTAAAAGGGTTAAAATGAGAAATGCTATATGTCAACCTGTTTGACTGGGAATGGCTCCAAAGTATATATACAGTATCTTACAAAAGTGAATACACCCCTCACATTTTTGTAAATATTTTATTATATCTTTTCATGTGACAACGCTGAAGAAATGACACTTTGCTACAATGTAAAGTAGTGAGTGTACAGCCTATATAATAGTGTAAATATGCTGTCCCTTCAAAATAACTCAACACACAGCCATTAATGTCTAAACCGTTGGCAACAAAAGTGGAAATGTCCAAATTGGGCTCAATTAGCCATTTACCCTCCCCATTGTCATATGACTCATTAGTGATACAGGGTCTCAGGTGTGAATGGGGAGTAGGGGTGTTAAATTTGATATATATATATTATGTATATATGTGTGTGTATATACTGTACATGTGTATTTATGTGTTTATATGTGTAAATATGTATGTGCACATACCTATATACACAATACCTCAACAACAAAATTGACTACATCAGAAATTAAATCAGCTCTCAACATACTACCGGTCTCCCACCCCCTCAAAAGTTCACAATCATCCAAAACCCACATAGCCATACATTTAGCTCTTTTGCCCCTGTTACAGGGGATGAAGTTTCTGCCATTATACTATCCTCTCACCTCACTACCTGTCCCCTCGACCCCATCCCCTCACAACTACTCCCCTCCCTCTCTTCTACCCTTACCCCTATACTCACACACACCTTCAACCTTTCCCTCAGCACTGGTATAGTTCCCACATCTCTTAACATGTATTAGTCACACCTATCCTCAAAAAAACTTCTCTCGATCCAACCTTCCCATCCAACTACCGCCCTATTTCCCTACTACCGCTTGCCTCAAAGCTTCTTGAAAAGCTAGTATATGCACGTCTATCCCATTTCCTTACATTAAACTCCCTCCTTGACCCACTGCAATCTGTATTTTGCCCCCTTCACTCAACAGAGACAGCAATTGTTAAGGTTACCAATGACCTACTTACAGCAAAATCAAAAGGCCACTTCTCTCTACTTATCCTCCTTGATCTGTCTGCAGCCTTTGATACTGTTGACCACCCTCTTTTGCTACATATCCTCCAATCCTTTGGCATCTGTGACAAAGCTCTCTCTTAGTTCTCTTCCTATCTGTCTAACCGTACCTTTAGTGTAGCCTTCTCTGGGGTATCCTCTGCCCCGTTACCTCTTTCTGTTGGGGTACCACAAGGTTCTGTCCTCTGTCCCTTTCTCTTCTCAATCTACATGTCCCCACTAGGTTCCCTAATAAAGTCCCACGGGTTTCATTATCATTTGTATGCTGACGATACCCAAATCTACCTCTCTGCACCAGAATTATCTCCTTCCTTGCTAATTCATGTCACTAACTGTCTCTCTCATATCTCATCTTGAATGTCCTCTCACTACTACCTCAAGCTAAATCTCTCCAAAACTGAGCTCCTTATTTTACCCCCTTCTTCCAAAATCAGCACTCCCCATGTCTCTATAACTGTTGATAACTCTATCATTACCCCAACCTCAGATGACCGATGTCTTGGGGTCACACTTGACTCAGATCTTTCTTTTATTCCTTACATTCAGTCCTTGGCTAAAGCCTGCCGCTTCCACCTTAAAAACATCGCTAAAATTAGAGATTTCCTTACACAAGACACAACAAAGATTTTAATCCACTCTCTCATCCTTTACCGCCTCGACTACTGCAACTCTATCCTCTCTGGTCTCCCTAGCTGCCACCTAGCTCCTTTACAATCCATAATGAATGCCTCTGCCAGGCTCATCTTCCTTGCACGTCGCTCTTCATCTGCTGCACCTCATTGCCAATCCCTTCACTGGCTTCCTCTTGCATCCAGGATTAAACACAAAATTCTCACTCTGACACACAAAGCCCTCAATTGCATTGCTCCCCCCTACATCTCAGACCTTGTCTCCAGATATTCTCCCTCCCTTCCCCTTTGCTCTGCTCATGATCTCCTACTCTGTCTTGTTACCTCCTCACATTCCTGTCTACAAGATTTCTCCAGACTGGCTCCCATGTTATGGAACTCTCTGCCTTGCTCCCCTACATTTAAAAGCTTCAAGTGCTCCCTGAAGACTCTACTATTTAGGGACACTTACAACCTACACT
Source organism: Bombina bombina (assembly GCF_027579735.1). NCBI lineage: Eukaryota > Metazoa > Chordata > Amphibia > Anura > Bombinatoridae > Bombina > Bombina bombina. Next base: position 228,690,800 of record NC_069503.1, on the reverse strand, counting down.
AACCTTCCTATCTCCACTGCTATCCCCTACAACCCCATAGCATGTAAGCCTATGAGGCCAGCTGTTTTTAGTTCACCTTCATAAGAGCCGACTACAACAGTGCAACTCTCGGCAGGACCCTCTCTCTCCCCATTTGATCCCTGTAATCATTTTTTATATACCACCTATGTTCATAGCGCTGCGGAACCTGTTTGCGCTCTACAAATACCTGATAATAATAATATATATATATATATATATATATATATATATATATATATATATAGACATACTGTATATATACAATTTTGTGCTACTAAAAATCCTATTGGCTGATTTCAGGGGGTTAGATATTAGATTAACTCTTTGCATTATGGGTGGGTGTTGGCGGTTTACAGGTTAATTGTTTAAATTAGTTTTTTGCGCTGTGGGGGCTTGGCGGTTTAGTATTTTATAGGTTAATTAGTTTTTTGCATGTTATCTAAATGGCGGTTTAGGGGTTAATCACTTTATAAAATAGAAGATTACAATCTTTGTGGTTGGCGGTTTAGTGGTTAATAATTATATTAGGTACATTGCGATGTGGGGGGTTGTCAGATTAGGGGTTAATAATTGTATTATTAGTTGCGGTTTTGGGGGGATGGAGGAAAATATGGGTGGGTTTGCGGATTAGTGTATTAGATAGATTGTGATATGGGTGATTGTCGGATTAGGGGTTATTAGTTTTGTTATTATTTGCGTTTTTTTTGGTTCATGGCAGAATTATGGGTTTTAAAGTTTCGGAATTTTATTGTGAAGAGGCTCAGTTGCGGTTTTGTAGTCGGCATAGTGACTGTATAAATAATGTAGACGCTGGCACTAAAATAATAAGCAGTTATAATGTATAAATAATGTACATACTGACATAATTTAACAGTTAGCTGTATGCACTGAAAGTAAGTGTATGTAGAATTTTACGATAAAAAGTGGAGGCATACAGTGTCAGTTTGCACATGATTTATACAACTGCTTATTATTTCAGTGTCATTGTGTACATTATTTATACAGTCACTATGCATTGATATTGTATAAATAATGTGTGGGCAGAATTACGGAAATTGACAATCACAACTTCCGGACATCATGTTCCATGTAATAGTCAGTGATAGTGAGGCTATTACAGTGTCCATATGATTGGTCTGTGTGTCCGTGAGTGACAGGATGCACAACCAATCAGATGGATTGAATCACCAGAAGTGACGTCATATTGGAGGTTTAGATGTATTGTAGTTTTCGACAGAATACTGGCCATGCTAAATAGAAACAGTGCCCTTAGTGTCAATCAAACACCACACGTTTGAGGAAAGCCACGCCTCTCGCTCGCAGCATATCGCGTGTGTCGCTCGCGACTAACCACGCCATTTAGGCAATTTAAATATAAAGTGTTTATATTATCTGACGCAGTTAGGAAAAAACAGTCTGTGAGGATAGTTGCTGTAGAGAGAGAGATCAAAGTTTTTAATAGCGGAACATCTTCTGCTGTCTACTTTTTTAGCAATATTAGCTATTTTATCCTAAAAGATTTTTTAAAAGCTATAGAAAAGCCTTCAGATTTTTATTTTTAAAAGCTTTTTTTAATGCTTTAGTTGTCATCCAAATAAAAAAACGTTTGGAAATGTTATCTCAAAAGCTTTTTTTAAAAGCTACACAAAAGCAAACTAATTAATTTTATAAAGCTTTTTTGAAGCTATAGTACTTAACAAAAAAAATGTTTGTCCAAATAGTGTGTTGCTACATAAGTAGCTTAGTTATATAATAGAAATATTTATAATTTATATATATAAGACATACTATATATATATTTATTTTTTTATTAAAAAAATTAATATTAGAATACATTTAGGAAAGTAGTCTGTACAAATTGGTTGATATTTCAACTGTAGTTTTTGTATAAGAAAGTCCTTGCAAATAGGTGTTGCTACATCTGTAGCTTATTTATATTATATATAGATATATATAATTATAAATTTTTTTTTTTTAAAAATATATAATATATTAAGGACAGTAGTCTGTCCAAATAGGGTCTATTATTATTACTTTAGATTACATATATATTTATTGAATATATTTAGGACATCAGTTCATCAAAATAACCTGTAGCTTAATTTATATATAGATAAAAGCAGTTTTACTAAATACAGTGTTGCTACATCTGTAGTTTTGTATATAAATAAATAGTATTGCTACACCTGTAGCTTTATTATATATAGTATATTTTGGATATATTTAGGAGAGCAGTCTATCCAAATAAGGTTGTCACTATACCTGTTGCTTTTATATATATATATATATATATATATATATATATATATATATATATATATATATATATATATATATATATATATTAAATAAATCTGGCCAAATAGGGTGTTGCTACAACTGTAGATTAATTATATATATAGGACAGCAGACTGCAGACCATCCAAATAGGGTGTCACTATACCGGTAGCTTAATTTATATATAGATTACAGTGTTGCTACTTCTGTAGCTTTATTAAATAAATATTGTTGCTACACCTGTAGCTTTATTATATATAAAACATTTTGGATATAATTAGGACAGCAGTCCATCCAAATAGGGTGTCACACCTGTAGCATATATATATATATATATATATATATATATATATATATATAGAATAAGTATGACCAAATAGGGTGTTGCTACACCTTTATCTTAATTAGTATATATATAATATATTTTGGATATATTTAGGACAGTAGTTTGTCCAAATAGAGGCCTAGATTACGAGTTGTGCGTTAGCCTTAAAAAGCAGCGTTAAGAGGTCCTAACGCTGCTTTTTAATGCCCGCTGGTATTACGAGTCTTGCAGGTACAGGTGTACCGCTCACTTTTTTGGCCAGACTCGGAAATACCGCAAATCCACTTACGTCAATTGCGTATCCTGTATTTTCAATGGGACTTGCATAGCGCCGGTATTACGAGTCTGACCAAAAGTGAGCGGTAAACCCTCTCCTGTCAAGACTGGTACCGCATTTAAAAATCTGTAGTTAAGAGTTTTACACTACAACGCCGTAGCATAAAACTCTTAACTAAAGTGCTAAAAAATACACTAACACCAATAAACTACCTATTAACCCCTAAACCGAGGCCCCCCCACATCGCAAACACTAAAATAAATATTTTAACCCCTAATCTGCCGAACCGGACATCGCCGCCACTATAATAAATATATTAATCCCTAAACCGCCACACTCCCGCATCGCAAACACTATTTAATTATTATTAACCCCTAATCTGCCGGCCCTAACATCGCTGACACCTACCTTCATTTATTAACCCCTAATCTGATGCCCCCAATGTCGCCGCCACTATAATAAAGTTATTAACCCCTAAACCTAAGTCTAACCCTAACCCTAACACCCCCTAACTTAAATATAATTTAAAGAAATCTAAATAAAATTACTACAATTCACTAAATTATTCCTATTTAAAACTAAATACTTACCTATAAAATAAACCCTAAGCTAGCTACAATATAACTAATAGCTACATTGTAGCTAGCTTAGGGTTTATTTTTATTTTACAGGCAACTTTGTATTTATTTTAACTAGGTACAATAGTTTTTAAATAGTTATTAACTATTTAATAACTACCTAGTTAAAATAAAGACAAATTTACTTGTAAAATAAAACCTAACCTAAGTTAATTACACCTAACACTACACAACAATTAAATTAATTACCTAAATTAAATACAATTAATTACAATTAAAATTTTTTATCTAAAGTACAAAAAAAATAAAAACACTAAATTACAGAAAATAATAAAGAAATTACAAGATTTTTAAACTAATTACACCTAATCTAATCCCCCTAACAAAATAAAAAAGCCCCCCTAAAATAAAAAAGCCCTACCCTACACTAAATTACAAATAGCCCTTAAAAGGGCCTTTTGCGGGGCATTGCCCCAAAGTAATCAGCTCTTTTACCTGTAAAAAAAATTACAATACCCACCACCCACACAACCAACCCTACTCTAAAACTCACCCAATCCCCCCTTAAAAAAACCCCAACACTAACCCCCTGAAGATCACCCTACTGGGAGACGTCTTCACCCAACCGGGCAGAAGTGGTCCTCCAAACGGGTAGAAGTCTTCATCCAACCGGGCAGAAGTGGTCTTCCAGATGGGCAGAAGTCTTCATCCAGACGGCATCTTCTATCTTCATCCATCCGGCGTGGAGCGGGTCCATCTTCAAGACATCCGACATGGAACATCCTCTTCTGACGACATCTTGGATGACGTCATTTAAAGGAACCTTCATTCAGTCGTCGGCCGTCGTCAGAAGAGGATGCTCCACGTCGGATGTCTTGAAGATGGACCCACTCCGCGCCGGATGGATGAAGATAGAAGATGCCATCTGCATGAAGACTTCTGCCTGTCTGGAGGACCACTTCTGCCTGTCTGGAGGACCACTTCTGCCCGGTTGGATGAAGACTTCTGCCCGTCTGGAGGACCACTTCTGCCTGTCTGGAGGACCACTTCTGCCTGGTTGGATGAAGACTTCTGCCCGTCTGGAGGACCACTTCTGCCCGGTTGGGTTAAAACGTCTCCCGGGTGATCTTCAGGGGGTTAGTGTTAGGTTTTTTAAGGGGGGATTGGGTGGGTTTTAGAGTAGGGTTGGTTGTATGGGTGGTGGGTTTTAATGTTGGGGGGGAATTGAATTTTTTTTTACAGGTAAAAGAGCTGATTACTTTGGGGCAATGCCCCACAAAAGGCCCTTTTAAGGGCTATTTGTAATTTAGTGTAGGGTAGGGCTTTTTTATTTTAGGGGGGCTTTTTTATTTTGTTAGGGGGATTAGATTAGGTGTAATTAGTCTAAAAATCTTGTAATTTCTTTATTATTTTCTGTAATTTAGTGGGGGGGGGGGTTTGTACTTTAGATAATTTTTATTTATTGTAATTAATTGTATTTAATTTAGGTAATTAGTTTAATTGTAGTGTAGTGTTAGGTGTAATTGTAACTTAGGTTAGGTTTTATTTTACAGGTAAATTTGTCTTTATTTTAACTAGGTAGTTATTAAATAGTTAATAACTATTTAATAACTATTGTACCTAGTTAAAATAAATACAAAGTTGCCTGTGAAATAAAAATAAACCCTAAGCTAGCTACCATGTAACTATTAGTTATATTGTAGCTAGCTTAGGGTTTATTTTATAAGTAAGTATTTAGTTTTAAATAGGAATAATTTAGTGAATTGTAGTAATTTTATTTAGATTTATTTAAATTATATTTGTTAGGGGGTGTTAGGGTTAGGGTTAGACTTAGGTTTAGGGGTTAATAACTTTATAATAGTGGCTGCGACGTTGGGGGCGGCAGATTAGGGGTTAATAAATGTAGGTAAATTGCAGCGACATTGGGGGCGACAGAGTAGGGGTTAATAAATAAAATGTAGGTGTCGGCCATGTTCGGGGCAGCAGATTAGGGGTTCATAAGTATAATGTATGTGGCGGCAGTGTCCGGAGCAGCAGATTAGGGGTTAATAATATAATGCAGATGTCGGGGGTGGCAGATTAGGGGTTAATAAGTGTAATATTAGGGGTGTTTAGACTCGGGGTTCTTGTTAGGGTGTTAGGTGTAGACATAAAAAGTATTTCCCCATAGGAATCAATGATCTTTACACTGCTTTTTTGCAGGTGTTTTTTTTTTAGCCGGCTCTCCCCCATTGATTCCTATGGGGAAATCGTGCACAGGCACGTTTTACCAGCTCACCGCTAACGTAAGCAGCGCTGGTATTGAGGTGAGATGTGGAGCAAAATTTTGCTCTACGCTCACTTTTTTGCGGCTAACGCAGGGTTTGTAAAAACCCGTAGTACCAGCGTTGTCTGTAAGTGAGCGGTGAGCATAAACTGCTCGTTAGCACCGCACAGCCTCTAATGCAAAACTCGTAATCTAGGCGAGAGTGTTTTGCTATACCTGTAGTTTAATTGTTTATATAAAATAAGTCTAACCAAATAGGGTGTCACTTCACCTTTAGCTTAATTAAAAATATAAAATAATTTGGATATATTTAGGACAGCAGTCGGTCCAAATAGGGTGTCACTACACCTGTAGCTTAAATATATATATATATATATATATATATATATATATATATATATATATATATATATATATTATATTTAGGACAGTAGTTCTTCCAAATAGAGTGTTTTGCTATACCTGTAGCTTAATTATTATTTATATAAAATAAATCTAACTAAATAGGGTGTGCTTATTTAAATATATAAAGTATTTTGGAGATATTTAGGACAACAGTCCGTACAAATAGGGTGTCACTACACCTTTATCTTAAATATATATATTGAATAAGTTGGACCAAAAAGGGTTTTGCTTTTCTGTACTTGAATTTTATATATATATATATATATATATATATATATATATATATATATAAACAATATTTTGGAATTTCACTATACCTGTAACTTAAATATATATATTGAATAAGTATATATATATATATATATATATATATATATATATATATATATATATTACATATTTTGGATATATTTAGGACAGCAGTCTTTCCAAATATGGTGTCACTACACCTGTAACTTAAATATATATTTAAAATAAGTGTGACTAAAAAGGGTATTGCTACACTTGTATCTTAATTATATATAGAATAAGTTTGACCTAATCGGGTGTTGCTACACCTGTATCTTAAATATTATATATATTATATTTTGGATATATTTAGGATAGTAGTGTCCAAATATATAGTTTTGCTATACCTGTAGCTTAATTATTTATATAAAATAAGTCTAACCAAATAGGGTGTTGCTTCACCTTTAGCTTATTTAAATATATAAAGTATTTTGGAAATATTTAGGACAACAGTCTGTTCAAATAGGGTGTCACTACACCTGTAACTTAAATATATATATAAAATAAGTGTGACCAAATAGGGTGTTGCTACACCTGTATCTTAATTATTATATATATAAAATATTTTGAATATATTTAGGACAGTAGTTCATCAAAATAGCGTGTCTATACACCTGTAACTTATATATATATATATATATATATATATATATATATATATATATATATATATATATATATATATATAATAAGTCTGACCAAATAGGGTGTTTCTACACCAGTAGCTTAATTATATATATATGAAATATTTTGGATATATTTAGGACAGCAGTCCGTTCAAATAGGGTGTTCGCTATACCTGTAGCTTAAATATATATATATATATATATATATATATATATATATATATATATATATATATATATATATATAATAAGTCTGACCAAATAGGGTGCTGCTACAACTGTAGCTTAATTATATATATAAAATATTTTGGATATATTTAGGACAGCAGTCTGTCCAAATAGGGTGTCACTACATCTGTAGCTTAAATTTAAAGGAAAGTTTTCTTTAGAAGAACAATCTGATGCAAAAAAGAGGCGAAATGAGAGACTTAAAAAAAGAAAAAATAATTTGACTGATGAAGAAAGGGCTCATTTACGGGAAACAAATGCAGATCAGAAAAGAAAAGAGAGAGCAAATATGACAGAAAATCGGAGACATCAAGAACAACAAAGAAATGTATTTGCTCATAGAATAAAATGTGCACAAAATGTAGTATCTCAAATAAAAATTTAGCACAGCATAACCAATAAATAAATACAGAAAGGGAACGTAAAAGGAAACTGTGTGCAATTCGTGTTCAATGCCATCATACATATTTTGCAAAACATACTCAACACATTGCTGCAATTCAGAGATATGATTATTCATTTGATCATCATAACTGTGGAGAGCTAAATGTTATATGCACCAACTGTGATGCACTACATTTTCCAAAAGAGCAGCCATCAGACAAACTATTCAGTCAATGCTGCAGCAAAGGAAAAGTAATTATTGAACCTATTAAAGTCGCTCCTTTAATACAAAGCCTAATAACAGGAACTCATAAACATTCAAAAAACATTCACAAAAACATTAGATCTTTAAATAATTCTTTAGAATTTGCTTAAATGGGGGCGAATATTGCTCCTCCTCCCGGTTATAGGCTTTACTGCTTTAGAATTAATGTACACATTTATCACAGAACTGGATCACTTCATCCTTCCAATGAAGATAACCGAAAGTTTGCACAACTATATATTCTTGATCCAGATGAGGCTGCACAACAGCGCCTTATGATTAATAAAAACGCACATTGCAACCCTGAACTAATGACTGAGTTGAGTTCTTATGGCTTTAAACAATCCTTTTGCGGAAGCATGCAAAATGTTGTATGAAGTAGAACAGGAATGCTTAGAAGATACATCTCAAAATGGCATTACACCTGCAACTGTGACCATGGCAATAGTTTAAGATCATAAAAACGATCAATGTAGATACAATGCTCCTCGGTGTAATGAGGTAGCTATTATTTTTCAAAATGCAGATGTGAACCTCCTCTTGAGCGAGATCTTATTATTCATTGACGAAGTCCTAACAATGAAAAAACAACAAAAAGGATAAGCATTTTAGATCCAAATTTGGAGCCAATGTTGTATCCACTTCTTTTCCCTTTTGGGGATCAAAGTTGTTCCCCTAAAATGAAACTTAATTACAACCCTACTACTGTAAGAAATATAAGAACTCAATCCTTAGCAAAGCTAAGAGAAAGGGTCTCACAAATGCAATTTTATGGGTACATGCTTTCCGTTCGGCATGAGTTTAACCCATTTCTGAGTGCTGGCAAATTGACCCAGCAGTACTTTGTAGATGCATATGTTAAGACAGAGGGTAATCGTTTAAACTATGTTAGACAAAATCAGTCAAATTTGATGGTTAAAAAGTATACAGGTCTCATGGACCATCTTCAAAATGTAGCTGCAGAACAGGGCTTACTTCCAGGCAAAGCATTTATACTTCCATCTACTCTAGATAAAGGCCTTGTTGCAGGCTGAAACGCGTAGACACTGAATGACATACCAGACCGAGTTTTAAATTTCGGTGAGCACTTCTCCTATACCATTTCCTCACTGCGCCTGTTTTGTGCAGCCCTTGTTCTTTTCTTTTCCTGCAGGTTTTTTTCATTTGGATCTATATTGGACACTTATTGCATCTTGGATTTCCTATCAATTCATTCACCTAGAAAACAGACCATGTTTTCCAGTCCATGATCTCCACACTTCATTTGGGATTTGAACGCACTTCCCCCACAATATATTTGCTACTTTTTGGGGATTACTCCCTGTGACACATTTTTTTTCTTTTGGAACTCCTTACATACAGTTTACTTACTTATGTTTTGGGACACTTATTTTTATCTCATTTAATATTATTTTTATCTCATTTAATATTATTTTTATCTCATTTAATATCATTTTTTAATTCTTTTATATTTTTTCTCTAGGATATATATATATATATATTCAAGGAAAGAGGGTCCAGACAAAAGGCTCAAAGCAAGGTGGGATTTGAACGCACTTCCCCCACAATATACTTGCTACTTTTTGGGGATTACTCCCTGTGACACATTTTTTTCTTTTGGAACTCCTTACATACAGTTTACTTACTTATGTTTTGGGACACTTATTTTTATCTCATTTAATATTATTTTTATCTCATTTAATATTATTTTGATCTCATTTAATATCATTTTTTAATTCTTTTATATTTTTTCTCTAGGATATATATATATATATATATATATATATATATATATATATATATATTCAAGGAAAGAGGGTCCAGACAAAAGGCTCAAAGCAAGGTGAGTTTATTAAAAGTAAGAGCTCCGTGTAACTTAGGCTGATGAAATGGCTGATGAAATGGCTATGGGTAAGGCAGTGAGGGGGGCTGGGGTGGGCGACTGACGCGTTTCAGCTCCTATGGAGCCTTAATCATAGACAGTGTATTGCCCTAATGCCCTATTCTAATTGATATAGACACACCTCACTTGCTATTGGTTGTTGGAGGCCTGCCTGCGGTGCTAATGAGCTGACTTCTATAGGGGAAACACCCACATTAAACTAGGTATCAGTGTGAAATCCTTTATTAACCCTCTGTTTGCTTCTTGCAATTACTTTGCAGGTCACTTGTGATATAACTGGTTGTTTATCTATCTAAACCAGAATGAGTAATCACTATAAAACATGTCAACTGGTATAGTTTCTTGTCTTTTTACTTACATAATACCTGTATGGTTGTCTATTAGTGGCTGCAAAAGTTGCTGGCTTTTTACTTGGGGCTTGGATGTCATAAAGGTTTAAATGGCTTAAGGGACTTTAGATCCAGTCCAGGAAAATATAATAGTGATCTGGATAAAGAGAACTTAAAATAAAATAAAATAAAGTGGAATAAAGATATTTCAGCAATGTATAGCAATTGCATATTTTGAGTATGCTGATTTTAAGGGGTGAAGACTCCCTCTGAATTTGTAGCTAAATTGAATGATATCTTATTGTTTCATCATTTCATGGCAGATAAATAAATTCCAACTTGACTAAATGCTAGTGGGAGAAGTGACTAATTAAGTGTACTGCAGTATATATAAATATATAGTTTAGCTTAGCTACACTTGTATATGTGTGGATTGTCCTCACCCTCTTATGTTTGAGTTACTGAGCAATCTAAGGCCTAGATTTGGAGTTCAGCGGTAGCCGTCAAAACCAGCGTTAGAGGCTCCTAACGCTGGTTTTGGCCGCCCGCTGGTATTTGGAGTCAGTGATTAAAGGGTCTAACGCTCACTTTTCAGCCGCGACTTTTCCATACCGCAGATCCCCCTACGCCATTTGCGTATCCTATCTTTTCAATGGGATCTTCCTAACGCCGGTATTTAGAGTCGTTTCTGAAGTGAGCGTTAGAGCTCTAACGACAAAACTCCAGCCGCCTGAAAATAGCAGGAGTTAAGAGCTTTCTGGGCTAACGCCGGTTTATAAAGCTCTTAACTACTGTGCTCTAAAGTACACTAACACCCATAAACTACCTATGTACCCCTAAACCGAGCTCCCCCCACATCGCCGCCACTCGATTAAAATATTTTAACCCCTAATCTGCCGACCGCCACCTACGTTATACTTATGTACCCCTAATCTGCTGCCCCTAACCCCACCGACCCCTGTATTACATTTATTAACCCCTAACCTGCCCCCCACAACGTCGCCGCCAGCTACTTAAAATAATTAACCCCTAATCTTCCGACCGCAAAGCGCCGCCACCTACGTTATCCCTATGTACCCCTAATCTGCTGCCCCTAACACCGCCGAGCCCTATATTATATTTATTAACCCCTAATCTGCCCCCCTCAACGTCGCCGACACCTGCCTACACTTATTAACCCCTAATCTGCCGAGCGGACCGCACCGCTACTATAATAAAGTTATTAACCCCTAATCCGCCTCACTAACCCTATCATAAATAGTATTAACCCCTAATCTGCCCTCCCTAACATCGCAGACACCTACCTTCAATTATTAACCCCTAATCTGCCGAGCGGACCTCACTGCTATTCTAATAAATGTATTAACCCCTAAAGCTAAGTCTAACCCTAACACTAACACCCCCCTAACTTAAATATAATTTACATCTAACGAAATAAATTAACTCTTATTAAATAACTTATTCCTATTTAAAGCTAAATACTTACCTGTAAAATAAATCCTAATATAGCTACAATATAAATTATAATTATATTATAGCTATTTTAGGATTAATATTTATTTTACAGGCAACTTTGTAATTATTTTAACCAGGTACAATAGCTATTAAATAGTTAAGAACTATTTAATAGTTACCTAGTTAAAATAATAACAAATTTACCTGTAAAATAAATCCTAACCTAAGATATAATTAAACCTAACACTACCCTATCAATACATTAATTAAATAAACTACCTACAATTACCTACAATTAACCTAACACTACACTATCAATAAATTAATTAAACACAATTCCTACAAATAAATACAATTAAATAAACTAGCTAAAGTACAAAAAATAAAAAAGAACTAAGTTACAAAAAATAAAAAAATATTTACAAACATAAGAAAAATATTACAACAATTTTAAACTAATTACACCTACTCTAAGCCCCCTAATAAAATAACAAAGCCCCCCAAAATAAAAAATTCCCTACCCTATTCTAAATTAAAAAAGTTACAAGCTCTTTTACCTTACCAGCCCTGAACAGGGCCCTTTGCGGGGCATGCCCCAAGAATTTCAGCTCTTTTGCCTGTAAAAAAAAACATACAATACCCCCCCCCCAACATTACAACCCACCACCCACATACCCCTAATCTAACCCAAACCCCCCTTAAAGAAACCTAACACTAAGCCCCTGAAGATCTTCCTACCTTGTCTTCACCATCCAGGTATCACCGATCCGTCCTGGCTCCAACATCTTCATCCAACCCAAGCGGGGGTTGGCGATCCATCATCCGGTGGCTGAAGAGGTCCAGAAGAGGCTCCAAAGTCTTCCTCCTATCCGGCAAGAAGAGGACATCCGGACCGGCAAACATCTTCTCCAAGCGGCATTTTCGATCTTCTTCCATCCGGTGCGGAGCGGGTCCATCTTGAAGCAGGCGACGCGGATCCATCCTCTTCTTCCGTTGTCTCCCGACGAATGACGGTTCCTTTAAGGGACGTCATCCAAGATGGCGTCCCTCGAATTCCGATTGGCTGATAGGATTCTATCAGCCAATCGGAATTAAGGTAGGAATTTTCTGATTGGCTGATGTAATCAGCCAATCAGAATCAAGTTCAATCCGATTGGCTGATCCAATCAGCCAATCAGATTGAGCTCGCATTCTATTGGCTGATCGGAACAGCCAATAGAATGCGAGCTCAATCTGATTGGCTGATAGGATCAGCCAATCGGATTGAACTTGATTCTGATTGGCTGATTACATCAGCCAATCAGAAAATTCCTACCTTAATTCCGATTGGCTGATAGAATCCTATCAGCCAATCGGAATTCGAGGGACGCCATCTTGGATGACGTCCCTTAAAGGAACCGTCATTCGTCGGGAGACAACGGAAGAAGAGGATGGATCCGCGTCGCCTGCTTCAAGATGGACCCGCTCCGCACCGGATGGAAGAAGATCGAAGATGCCGCTTGGAGAAGATGTTTGCCGGTCCGGATGTCCTCTTCTTGCCGGATAGGAGGAAGACTTTGGAGCCTCTTCTGGACCTCTTCAGCCACCGGATGATGGATCGCCAACCCCCGCTTGGGTTGGATGAAGATGTTGGAGCCAGGACGGATCGGTGATACCTGGATGGTGAAGACAAGGTAGGAAGATCTTCAGGGGCTTAGTGTTAGGTTTCTTTAAGGGGGGTTTGGGTTAGATTAGGGGTATGTGGGTGGTGGGTTGTAATGTTGGGGGGGGGGTATTGTATGTTTTTTTTTACAGGCAAAAGAGCTGAAATTCTTGGGGCATGCCCCGCAAAGGGCCCTGTTCAGGGCTGGTAAGGTAAAAGAGCTTGTAACTTTTTTAATTTAGAATAGGGTAGGGAATTTTTTATTTTGGGGGGCTTTGTTATTTTATTAGGGGGCTTAGAGTAGGTGTAATTAGTTTAAAATTGTTGTAATATTTTTCTTATGTTTGTAAATATTTTTTTATTTTTTGTAACTTAGTTCTTTTTTATTTTTTGTACTTTAGCTAGTTTATTTAATTGTATTTATTTGTAGGAATTGTGTTTAATTAATTTATTGATAGTGTAGTGTTAGGTTAATTGTAGGTAATTGTAGGTAGTTTATTTAATTAATGTATTGATAGGGTAGTGTTAGGTTTAATTATATCTTAGGTTAGGATTTATTTTACAGGTAAATTTGTTATTATTTTAACTAGGTAACTATTAAATAGTTCTTAACTATTTAATAGCTATTGTACCTGGTTAAAATAATTACAAAGTTGCCTGTAAAATAAATATTAATCCTAAAATAGCTATAATATAATTATAATTTATATTGTAGCTATATTAGGATTTATTTTACAGGTAAGTATTTAGCTTTAAATATGAATAAGTTATTTAATAAGAGTTAATTTATTTCGTTAGATGTAAATTATATTTAAGTTAGGGGGGTGTTAGTGTTAGGGTTAGACTTAGCTTTAGGGGTTAATACATTTATTAGAATAGCGGTGAGCTCCGGTCGTCAGATTAGGGGTTAATAATTGAAGTTAGGTGTCGGCGATGTTAGGGAGGGCAGATTAGGGGTTAATACTATTTATGATAGGGTTAGTGAGGCGGATTAGGGGTTAATAACTTTATTATAGTAGCGGTGCGGTCCGCTCGGCAGATTTGGGGTTAATAAGTGTAGGCAGGTGTCGGCGACGTTGAGGGGGGCAGATTAGGGGTTAATAAATATAATATAGGGGTCGGCGATGTTAGGGCAGCAGATTAGGGGTACATAGGGATAACGTAGGTTGCGGCGGTTTACGGAGCAGCAGATTAGGGGTTAAAAAAAATATGCAGGGGTCAGCGATAGCGGGGGCGGCAGAATAGGGGTTAATAAGTGTAAGGTTAGGGGTGTTTAGACTCGGGGTACATGTTAGAGTGTTAGGTGCAGACGTAGGAAGTGTTTCCCCATAGGAAACAATGGGGCTGTGTTAGGAGCTGAACGCTGCTTTTTTGCAGGTGTTAGGTTTTTTTCAGCTCAAACAGCCCCATTGTTTCCTATGGGGGAATCGTGCACGAGCACGTTTTTGAGGCTGGCCGCGTCCGTAAGCAACTCTGGTATCGAGAGTTGCATTTGCGGTAAAAATGCTCTACGCTCCTTTTTTGGAGCCTAACGCAGCATTTGTTTGAACTCTCGATACCAGAGTTAAATTTATGGTGCGGCCAGAAAAAAACCCGCGGAGCGTTAACAGCCCTTCTACCGCCAAACTCCAAATCTAGGCCTAAGTAATTAAGAAGAAATATTCTTAAACTTAGTAATGGTCTTGGTTTTAATTATAAATTCCAGACCTTATGATTATTACCAGTAGTTGATCAGGTCTGTCTCAATATTGAGACCAAGTGGTTGCCGGCTTCCTAGGGTAAAGATTTAAAAGACCTCCTTTTTAAAGAGGTCCTTTGATCTATCCCCTCCTCTTGGTTTTTTTGTTGATCTGATCAACTACCATCCAAGTGAAGCCTCTTACATCCTTACTGTGCTCTTCCACAAAGTGTTTAGAAGCTCCAGTGGTCAAATTACCTCGTTCTATATCATTCAGGTGGGCTCTGATCCTCTCCCTGACCTCACCTGAGGTGCACCCTACATATTGCTACTGACATAGTAAGCATGTAATCATATAGATTACAAAGGTGGACCTGCAGTTAGTACATTGCAGTAGTGAGTACACTTTCTGTGTTGCCAGGGATTTGAAGAACTTACCTGTGGTAACGTACCCACACGCCTTGCAGGTGCTGTTACCACATTTGTAGTGTCCCTTTTGTGACAACCAACTACTTTGTGGTTTTTACTTTTTTATCATTGAGGGAGAAATTTGATTACCAATAGTGGTATTGCGTCTTGCTAGCAAAAACACCCATCTTTTACCTCATCCTTAAGTAGATCATCTGCCAATAATATTGGCAAGTTTCTACGTAGAATCTTACAGATAGAGTAGTACTGTGGACTGTAAGTGGTTACAAACGTGGGTTTCTGTCTAGCTTGTTTGGGACTTCTCCTAGCTTCATGGAGGGACTCCCTGCCGCTGTGTGTATATATAGATATATCCTTTGTGCACTCAATTATCAATTTTTATATATTTTTTCATATAAGATTGGCCAATCTATATATATATTTTTTTTTTTCTTTAGGCTGCACTATATGAATTTTAGCAGTGTCTGGTCCTATTAGTTCTTTGCTTATGTTATATATCATCAATGTTTTATTTTAACAACTTCTATGTCAAATTTTAAATGTTATATTTCATATTGTTTATTTAATATTCTTTATATATAAGACTGCTCCTCATAGTGCCAAAGATATTTGCAGTTCATATCTTGTCACTGTAAATCACTACATTATTGCTACATTTGCAATATTGCTAATAAAATTATCAACACTGTTTCCCATTCCAGACATTGTTGCACATTCATATTGAATCACTTAGGTAAATTTATTCACATTTGCATTTTCCGCACTAGCCCCAGCATTTTACTGCATTATTGACATTTTTTAGAATGTTCTTGTTCTAATAATTTGAGCTATTTGGGATATCCCATAATACTCTAGTATACTTAGGCCTCTCTTTTGAGGTGCTCCTTCACCTATATACTTGCATTAAAGTACATATTCAAATATATTTATAAAGGGCATGACTGCGCTAATATAGTAATTAAAGAACATAAAACTCTTCTTCATGATGAGATAACTTCCTTTATGAATTCTCGATATGTCAGTGCTCCAGAAGCAGCATGACGGCTTTTTGGTTTCCATATGCACCATCAATTGCATACTATCGTGCGATTACAAGTTCACCTTCCTGGAGAACAGTCAGTATATTTTACTGAAGATAATATTGAAACTGCTGTAGAAAGAACACAATTAAGAGACACCACTTTGACTGCTTGGTTTACGTTAAACCAAGAAGATTTGTTAGCTCATGCATTTATTTACACTGATATTCCTCAGCATTTTGATTTCATCAAAAGACAACAAAATAGAAAAAAGAGTACAAGATTGAGCAACAACCCAATTGGTTGTGTGTACCCTGTAAATTTAACTTCAGATGTTGAGAGATTTTATTAACTATTACTTTACTGCACGTTAAAGGAGCAACTTCTTTTGAAGATATCTGAACAGTTGATGGAGTTCAATGTTACACATTTAAAGAAGCAGTTCAAAAATGTTGTCTTTTTGAAGATGATTAATCATGGGACTAAACTCTGCATGAAGCTGCAAGTGAAATGATGCCTCGACTGCTTAGAGAGCTTTTTGCTCATATTTGTGCTTTAGCTTCTACAAAAAAGAAAAATTCTTTGAAGACTTTTCAAGACACCCTGGTCACACACCAGAGTGTCAAAATTGTTTCAATTATGCACTTAGAGAAATTCAGGATATCTTCATTGTTAATGGAAAAATTGTCAGGATTTTGGTTTACCAAATCCTCCAAACAATTTACCAGAAAATTCCAGAGACCTCTATAATGCTGCTTTTGAAAGTTATACTGGAGTCCAAATGAAGGCATCTTTTAATGATCTTCAAAGACAAAGTTTTGAAGAAATCATTGCTGCATCAGAAAATGACACTTTACCACAAAGGTGTTATTTCCTTGATGGCCCTGGTGGTAGTGGTAAAACCTACCTATACAAGACTTTGTTGAGGACATTTAGCGGAAACAGTGAGGTAGCATTGCAAAGCAAAGGTTATTATTTGGGATAAATCTACCATGTCTTACAGTGATGCGTCAACAAACTCCTTCAAGAGCTGATGAATAACAGCAAACAATTTGGAGGAAAAACAATTCTGTTCGGAGGTGATTTCAGACAAACTCTTCCTGTTGTTGTTGCATATGGAAGTAGAGCAGCTATAGTTGAAGCCAGCATAAAATTCAATCCACTCTGGCATAAGTTTAAGCTTTTGAAGCTGACAAATAATGTAAGATCTGTTGATCCTGAGTTTAGCTCTTGGCTTCCAAAGTTTGGTGATAGAATATTTACAAATGAGCATGGCTTTCATGAATATATCTTTGAAATTCCATCTCAAATGATCTGCTAAGACTTCATTGTAAAGGAGATTTTTGGTGAACAGTTAAAAGATTCTGATGCTTTTAAGTTTGCCAAAATTGCAATTTTATGTCCAAAAAATAGTGATGTTGACAAGATCAATGAAGAAGTTCTTAGTTTGTTAGAAGGTGAAACCTCTACTTATTTAAGCACTGATTCTATTGATGATGACTCACAGGAAGACAGGGATAATTACCCAGTTGAGTTTTTAAATAAATTGGCTCCTTCTGGAATGCCAGTTCATAAACTCAATCTTAAAATTGACAGTATTATTATGCTTTTGCATAACTTAATACTAGGAGAGGTCTCTGTAATGGCACCAGATTGGTTGTGAAAGCTTTGCAGCAAAACTTAATTATTGCTCAAGTACTAACAGGTACCGCTGAAGGGCAAAAAGTCTTTATTCCTCTAATAGACGTAGCCCCAAGTAATACAGAACTTCCTTTTATATTACGAAGAAGACAATTTCCAGTTATATTGGCATTCGCTATGACTATTAACAGGTCTCAAGGTCAAACTTTAGAGTTAGCATCTATCTGTTTTCAGCCATGGTCAGCTATATGTAGCTTTCTCTCGAGTAAAAAGCTCTGCTGATATAAAAGTTAAAGTCATGGATGGATGAAAACAAGGCTAGTTATTAACAGGAAGTGATGCCTGTTTTACAACAAATGTGGTCTACAAAGAAAACTACTCAAAGTAGACATAATTAGAAGAGCAGCAATTTTGGATATATTTAGGACAGCAGTCCATCCCAATAGGGTGTCGCTACGCCTGTAGCTTAAATATATGTATAAAATAAGTATGACCAAATAGGGTGTTGCTATACCTGTAGCTTATTATATATATATAAAATATATATATATTTTTTTAAAGAGCTTTATTGAGAAACAAAAATTCAAAGTATACAACATATCATCAACAGAAATACTGTATATTGGTCAAAGGGAGTTAAATTACAAAAAATAAGTAGAGAAACATACCGTCTTAATCAATACATCAGAGTCTAGGTAAATTAAGCTCCCATGGGCTTAAGTTTGTACATAAGGCTCTTATTTATTTATTTATACATATTCTAGTTAATTTGTAACTGAAACAATAGAGGCAATACAAGTAAAACAGAAATTAGAATCAACTTCCAAGAATAGTGTTAATTGGTCTAACCAGGCCATCAGCACATTACACACAATAGTAGTGAAGAGCCCTGATCCCTGATGGAGTCCTTACCCATAGACACCTCTCAGGCGGTAGTCGCTCGCAATCAAATCGGGCCATACAGTTAATACATCCTCAGGTAAGAGGGGGGAAAGCCTGAGACAAAGAAGAGGGAGAGGAGGGGGTGAGGAAAAGGGGACCCAGAGATAGGAGTTGAAAAATTCCTGGTCTGTACCAAAAAATAAGAGGATGTGACAGATGGAGGAATAGGGCGAGGATGTCAGGGCGGGGAGGTCTATGTGAAAGCTAATTCAGCGATTCATCCAGGGAATCCAAATACTTCAAAATACATCCAGACTGTCTGCCTGGTGATTGAAATGTCTTTCCATACCAGCAAATGTGCCCATGAGTTTAATTATGTGTTGTATCTGTGGGGGGTCCCTTTGTGTCCAAGCTCTAGCTATCACTAGTTTGGTTGCTGCGAAAAGAAAGATGGCCAACTGTTTCTTATGTCTGGGGAGAGCTGGGGAGAATGTTAAGTAACGCAGGCTTGGGGTGTAGTCCAATGACAATTTGTAAGGATGTCAGCAGTGCAAAACTGTCTTCCCATAGTTTAGCGAGTTTCCAACAACTCCACCAGATGTGGAGGTCCAAACCTGTCTCCCTGCAATCCCTCCAGCAACTAGAAGAATGTGAACTGACCATTTGAGACAGTCAAAGGGGAGTGTAGTGCCAACACAATATTACTTTCATATATAGCTCCAGCGAATTAGCACAATGAAGTGTGGATTTAGTTAGCAATATGGCACTGGCCCAATCAGCATCAGGGATTTCCCCTCCCAAGTCTCTCTCCCAGGCGCTGAACTGCCATGTCCTATCTCCCGTGGTCTCCCTTAAGATCAGATGATAGGGAACGAGCCTATCTACCTTGGATACAGAGATCCATTTTTTCTCCCACGGAGTTAGAACTCTGAGCCCTACTTTCGGGAATCCCCAGGAGGCCAAGAAGCTATGAAGCCGGTAGTACTCGAATCTCAGCCAGGTTGGCGGAGATAGAATCTGTGGGGGTAGTTCTCCTGGTGCTCTTAAGGACCCGTGTTCACCTCCCAAGATCTCCACATGGATATATGAGTCTCTGGAAGGCCCCTGAGCAACCCAGGAATTGAGTGTGCTGGTGACGGATGGGGGGATACTTCAGAATAGTGTCTGATAGACTTCCAACACTGTAAATTCTTCAGAATGATTCTATTATGGATACCTAACATTTCGAGTTGGTAGTCGGGTATCCAGGGGAGGTCACCCAAAAGGATTCCCGGTGGCAGAGTGGCCTGTTCAACCCTCCACCAACCCATTTCAAGCATCTGCCGAACCCCAGAGAGATATATGTGACAGACGGGCCGTTTCATACTATGCAAACATATTTGGCAGAAGAACACCTACAGCCTCATATGGTTTTTGGAGAGTCTTTTTGGCTATTCTTGGCTTCTTATCCTGCCATACGTACCGCATAATTAAAGCATTGTATTTGTCTAGTAAATCCCTAGGGAGATTTACAGGGAAACAGCTAAATAAGTAAAGTATTTTGGGCAAATTGTTCATTTTAACCGCAGCTATACAGCCCAACCAGGAGAGCTTGCAGAAGTTCCAGGAATTCAAGTCGACGGATCTCTGCAAGCAGATGCTCATGATTTTTGGTTCTGACTGTCTGAAGATCTGGGCCAATATATACTCCTAGATGTTTTAAAGCATCTCTTGACCATTTAAACCAGTAAGTCATTTGTAGAAGGGCTAGCTCCTGTTCAGGAATATGAACAGGCAAGCCTCAGTTTTTTGGAAGTTAATTTTGTGGTAATTAAAAAAAGACAGGCAGGGAGCTCATGGGCTGGGAAAGAAATAACGTTATGTCATCGGCAAACAAGGCTATCTTGTCCGCACAAGGGCCCAATTGCATCCCTTTAATTCCGTCCAGTCCTCTAATGGCCTGGGCCAGTGGCTCTATTGCAAGGAATATGAACAGGCAAGCCTCAGTTTTTTGGAAGTTAATTTTGTAGTAATTAAAAAAAGACAGGCAGGGAGCTCATGGGCTGGGAAAGAAATAACGTTATGTCATCGGCGAACAAGGCTATCTTGTCCGCACAAGGGCCCAATTGCATCCCTTTAATTCCGTCCAGTCCCGTAATGGCCTGGGCCAGTGGCTCTATTGCAAGAGTTAAAAGCAGGGGAGATAGAGGGCAGCCTTGATGCGTGCCATTAGTAATCTGGAACACATCTGAATAGAATCCCAAACCGATCACTCTAGCATGGGGTCCAGAGTATAGCGCCCGAATAGCCTTTATGGCCTCAATTGGGAGGCCAAAATGAGAAAGTGTGTCCCATAGGTATGTCCAGTTGACCCTGTCAAATGCCTTCTCAGCATCGAGAGACAGGGCCAACATGGGGTAGTGCAGTCTGTTTGCCTCAGTGAGAATGTTTAACACCCTACATGTGTTATCCGTAGCTAGCGTGAATCCCACCTGGTCTGTATGCAACACTGAAGGTAGCAGGGTGCAAAGTCTATTGGCCCACAGCTTAGCATAAAGCTTCACATCTGTATTAATAAGAGAAATTGGGCGGTAACTTCCACATTGGGTCAGGTCCTTATCCGGTTTGGGAATGGTTAAAATAGCTCCCTATGAAACTGACCTTTCTCTCTAGCCTCTGAGTACATGTTAAGTAGGAGGGGGTGACCAGGTCTCAAAAGGTCTTGTAGAACAAGGGAGTAAAACCATCTGGTCCAGGGGCCTTGTTGTTTTTTAGTTGTTTTATGGTTTCGATGAGTTCCTCGCTGGTAAAGGGGGTCTGTAAAGATATCTGGGCAGTGTCGTCCAGCTTTTGGCGCTTTAATCTCATCAGGAAAGTCTGGATCTTGTCGATCGATGGACCTTGGTCAGATCCAGGGGCTTGTAGATTATATAATCCAGTAAAATCCCGGGCAAAAGTAGCACCAGTATCCTTAGGGGCTGTAACCAGGATACCATTACTGATATTTGTATGAATTCTAGAGACTGCTCTATGACCTCTTAATTTATGGGCAAGTAAAGCTGAAGCCTTATTACCCTGATAGTAGATCAATTGTTTGAATCTGAGAAGCGCGTTTCACAACTCGCTCTGTCTCTTTTTCCCTGATCTGCCAACGGAAACTTTCTATTTCATCAGACAGCGCCTGGGTTTGGGCTAATTTATTAATGATTAACTTAGCTTGGAGTTGAGTCACAAGGAGACCTAAAGGGTCTCCCATCTGTTTCTTTATGGACGCTTGCTTCTTGATACAAACCCCCCTCAAGTAAGCCTTTAGAGCAGCCCATATAGTTTGGTCTGAAATTATTGGACTAGCGTTAATGTGAACAAAGTCTGTTATAGAGACACGGATCAGAGTCTTAAAGTCTGGGTCTGACCATAGGTAAGTCAGCAGTTTCCAGCGAGGGGGTCGATGCTCTGTACACAGATGTATCTATTGTGCATGTGATTGCGTCATGGTCTGACCAAGAAAACGTCCGAATTTTGGAGTCATTGACTCTATTTAAGGTCTAAGAATCCGTCAGTAAATAATCCAGTCTAGAATAGGAGTTATGTGGTTTAGAAAGGAATGTATAATCAAGGGAGTCAGGATGACATGCTCTCCAGACATCAAAAAATTTATAGTGATAAACTGCCTCTCTGAATTTCCCCACTGTATTGATTGTGTAAGAATCTACTGACTTGTGAGATTGGACTTGTTTGTCTTGTGTCAGATCTAAGACCATGTTAAAGTCACCCCCGATAATGACTATCCCAGATTTAAGGTTCTCTGTCTTATGTAATAGGGACTTCAGGAAGGAAACCTGGCCCATATTTGGAGCATATAGATTCACCAAGGTATATATCTGGCCATTCAGTTTCCCCAAAAGGATAACGTATCTACACTCAGGGTCAATGTCAACATAGATTTGCTCATAGCTCAAGTGTTTGTGCAGAAGTATGACCGTACCTCTAGTTTTGTCAGACTATGAGGCTGAAATACAGTGAGTATAGTACAGCAACCTGGAAGGAGCTGTGTAGGTAGTCGGCCAATGTGCTTCTTGTGCAAAAATCACTGAGGCGTGTAGTGAGTGCATGTAATTACTCAAAAGGCTCCTCTTCATTGGGGAATTCAAGCCTTTGCAATTCAGAGAAGCAAATGTGAGGGTTTCTGGAGTGGGTCGCATGTTATGAAGCTCAGTGGTATGGGTAAGTAGAAAGACAAAATGGTCCCACCAAACAAGAGACACCACATAAAGGAAAAGGGCAAAGAGCTTATAAGAGAGAAACATGGAGGAGGGAGAGGAAACCAGGAGAGAGAAGGGACAGAAAAAAAGAGGGTAAGGAAGAGAACCAACCCCCTCTTTCACCCGGGCACGAGTGTGAGGCGAGAGATCAGTCTGGGATGTTTGTTCAGAACTCCAACAAGTGCAGAACTAGTCAGTGTCAGATGGCTTAGATATAAACAAAATTGGTTAGCTTAGTGTGATACATAAATCAATTACAACAACAACAAAACAGTTTAACTGTAATTTATTTATATATATAAACAGTGGGTAATCGGTGGCGGCCCTATTCACCGCCAATCAAGGAACTCGACTTCTTAGGAACTGAATAGTCTAATTCCTTGATCTCTTCTGTAAGAGATATCAAGGGGGGAGGGAGAAGACGATAAGTAGACTACTAGTAAATACTACAGGAGTCCAGAAGGGCACTCCAAGGGGGGGGGGGGGGGCAAAATGAAAATACTGTGATATCGAGTAGCTCTCTATGAATAGAAAGAAGTAAACCAATTCTAAGTAAACTCCACCCAGTCTAGCAGGGAATTTGCAATCTATACCAGGGCGGGGGAGGGGGGAGCAGGGAAGGGTACCAGGGATTACAGCATCATTAGGGCATATTGTTCTCAGAGTTGTGCCAAACTGGTATATCTCAACAGCCCTGAGATTAACAATAAGTGCAAATCAAACTGGGTCAGATCAGCTTAAGTCTACATGGTGATTTGTCTAGGGGGGGAGAGGGGGGGAAGGGATAAAGGGAAATTTTTATAACATCATTAGATATTGCAAAGACTAGGGTCCTATTATTTTAGGCAGTGAATAAGACCTTGGTTACAGAGGGACCTTGCATCTTTATCCCTAATTCCCCCCCACCCTCAGAGCCCAACCCAGCCCAACATCCCTAACTGTGGCCATTGACACACTAAAGGCAGTCTGGTAAATACCCTGTCAACATAAAGTAGCATAGGGTCTTAGGAAAACTTTTTGGGGTTCATCTTAGCATATATATATTGTGATTTGAATACCCAAATACATACAAGTACCATATAATTTGTGCAAATTAGTATACATAGAGTCTGTCTCACATATATATAACATAAGGCACATCACGACATAGGTATTGATTGGTAACAAGAGAAACAAAAGGTAGCTATAGCAGCTAAAAAAGAAACAAATCTAACACTAACAACGTGATGAATAGGCAGACCCGGATATTTTCACAGAGTACTGTCTCTTAGTGTGGAAGTATAAGGTCAGTCACAAGGACAAGTTCCAGAGTCTTGGACCCATGGTTGTAAGTCCATAACATTTCTTAAAACAGATAGCTCCTCAGCTCCCAGACCCACCCAACCACTCAGCGTCGTTTGCAGCATGTTCAGCCCAGGGCACCTCGTCCAGAGAACGAACCAAGTTATAACTGAATGTGGCCCCGGGCTCCCACACCGCACCCGATCGCCCAGCAAGACATATAAAACAGCATAACTTTTAATAAACATTAAAGAGCATGAAAAAAAGACTTTTGTAAAGGATACTTCTCAATCTTGTGTTAAATAGTCCTCTCTGAGTTCCAGTATAGGAATAGGAGGATCACAGCATGCTGTTCTGTGGTAATTCACGTAGCAACTAGTTCACCTTCATCATGAGTCAGGGGACTGAAATTTTCCAGTAGCCAATCAGAGAAAAGGGCGTACCCAAATCTATTGAATGATTAAGAAATGAGGAGGAGTCTTGTCTCAGACAAAAACTCCCTGCACAGAGAGAGAAGGATCTTGGTGGAAATATTTTTGGTTGGTAACTACTTGTGCAATCCTGCTGGCTACCATCTTTGCTTATAGAAGGATCAGTGTGCTAACACAATTTTCTGTAAGACAAATACGTTGGGACACTCTTTGTGGATAAGAGACTATCAAGATTAATTCTCTTACAAATGTGCATAATTCCTCTACACATATGACGATAGACATATTTGGATATTAACTGAATTCTCAAACTGGTGGCCTTGTAAAGTATAAGAAATTGTTAAGTATATTATTTGATATTTTAAAGCAAATACATTCATTGTTGCTGCAGTTAGTAATTTTAAAAAGGGCACAATTTGTATTTTTAGTTATATCCATAGTCCTGTGTAGTTTAAACTAATCATTAATGCTAAGTAACTTATCTTTGCAAATATCTATATATTTTAGAATTTGTCTTAATTGTAGATAATTAAGAATTTATTTCAGCTTAGATAAATTGGCATAGGAATTGGCTGTTTGCACAAATAATATATATGATTCCTGATGTTTTAAATTAGAGTTATATAGGATAAATTTTAGGCTAAATAATTTAAGTATATTTGTCTGGAAGTTAGTGATCCATACTGTGATATTTCATTGTGGAATTTTAATGCAATTCAATTGTGAATAAGGTTAATTCTAAAGGTATATTTGGTCTGCTTTGTAAAGAATATTATAACAGCTTTAAACTTGTATAGTTTGATTCATATCTGGTTTTCTATAAATATAATTCAATGTGTCTATAAATTTGAACTAATATAAAGAATTTATGAATTTACATTAATTTTATTGTTTTGTATATGCATTTTATTGGGGGTTTGTTTAAAGAATAATTATTAAATATATTGTATTATAACCTGGCCATATACTGACAATTAAATATTGTACATATTCTATCATTCATTTCTATCTTAACTATAACATAACGTGAGCTCACATCCAAGCTAGTTTCTATTATTTTATATTCAAATTTTTTGTTAAATAATATTGCCACCCCTTTCTTTCTGTTGGAACAAGGAGTTGCACATAATTCTCTGACCCATTGACATTTAAGTTTATTTAATTCATCTTATGTGAGTTTAATGTTCTGCAGACATGCAATATCGGATTTTTATTTTTTCAAATGCTTAAGTATTAGGGCTCTGCCAATTTCTTGTAATGGCTCAAAATTTCCATCTTGTCCTTGTAGTTTAATAACTTGGCTATCACAGGTCTAGGATATTGTTTATTTAACTGATTAGTTTGACCATCATTATTTCTATATCCAAGTCTCTGAATTCTTTCTATACTAATGTCGTTATCTCTTACTTGCATACCTAGCCATTTAGTCAGTTCTGTTACAACTAAGCTCTCTAATTCTGACTTCTGAAACTTTTCAGATATACCTAAAAATTTAAATTTATTCCTCCAAGATCTATCCTACTGTTCTGCTCTTTGCTGTAGTTTAATAATTTTATTAGTTAATCTGTCAAATAAGCTCCCTTTCAAGCTCTTTTGATCTTCCAGATCTTTTTGTGGGATTTCCAATCTCAAGATAATTTAAGTCTATCATAAAAACATTAGATCAGCAGGAGGAGGCAAAGAGCACCACAGCAAAGCTGTTAGTCATTCTCTTTGCTTGTATCAGTTACAAGGAAGGGGTAAAGTTAGGTGTCTGATTCTTCAATCAAGAGTTTGTTATTTTTAAACAGAACAAGTTTGTTCTGATTTTTCCGGCGTTTAGCTGTAATCCACTTCAGTCTCTTCAGTAGAGCAGTGGTAGCTTTTAAGCTTTTGGGAACTGGGGGGGGGGTATAATCCCTTCTGTACCTCCCAGATTGTGAGCTGCCCTTTTGGTAAAAAGACTATGTAGGTTTACTTAGTCTTTTTTTTTCTGTATCCACAGGTCCAGGAAACCTTTCAAACCTAATGAGCTGCCTTGCTGCCGGGCAGATTATTATGGAGTTAAGTGCTGTTTTTTATTTTTCTGAGGGTGTTCAGGAAAAAATGGCACTTATGGGGATGAATTTTGGGATAGAATCTGTTTATGCAGGTTTTTTCATGGCGGCAGTTTTATGGGGCACTGTGAGAGGGACTGTATGTTATGGCTCTGTTTGGGAGTGTTTACACTCCTTATATGGCTCATTACTCTTTTATTGAGTGGCTGTGTTGTCAGCCATAGTCTGCTACATGTTAATTTGGCATTCTTTAGCCTCCTGGTGACTGTTTGTTAGTAATGTCGGCCGGGAGGTGTTTGCATACGCCCACGAAGGGAGGAGCTTCGGAAGCACCAGTTTTGAGCGATCTTTTAGGAGGCAGGGCAAGGAAGCTTGTGTTTGTTGGTTTTCCTGTTGGTTCCTGTGCTGGTGTATGTACGGGTCAGTCTGGGGAGTGGGTAGTAGCAGTGGGAGAGTCCGGATCGTCTCTGCTACGTTGGTTATTACTCTAGTCCGTGGGAGGTCAGGTAAGCACCTCAGCAAGGCTTGTTGAGGTGCATAGGTGCTGCATGGGTCAATTTTTATAGTCTATTGTATATTTTCTGTGTGATTTGTTTAAGGTTCGTTTCTTAAAGGGACGGTAACATTTTAAACATTTAATTTTTTTTGCTGCTGCAGTTTTCTGAGTTTTTGAATTTCTTTATTTTTTTTTTTCATTTTTGTGTTAAGATGGATCAAGAGGACTTGCAAGATATTACTTGCACTTTATGCTTTGATGCTAATGTGGAGCCACCTATCCCTTTCTGTTCCTCATGTATAGAGAGAACATTATAGTATAGGGATAGACTTCTTGATTCAGAGCCTTCATTTCCTAAGGAGAATGTTGTTCAGAAGTCTCCTGTTCAAGCTGTTCTGCAGCTTTCTCCTCAAGCATCCCAATCTCAATCCTCTTCTCATGCAGTGCCCTGCGTCTCATCTCAGGTTGATTTTTCATTGCAGGATATGGCTACTCACATATCCACTGCTGTATCTGAGGCTTTGTCTGCTTTTCCTGCTTTGCAGATGAAGCGCAAAAGGAAGTTTAAGGGTTCTGACTCTGTTGGAGTTATGTCACATGTTTCTTCCCATAAGTCTGAGGAAGAAGATTCTTCAGTAGCGCCTGATGGTGAAATTTCAGACTCTGATAGTGTAATTCCTTCTGCTGATACTGAAGAGACTTCTTTCAGATTTAAGCTGGAGCACCTCCATTTGTTACATAGGTTTTAGCTACCTTGGATGACTCTGATTCCACGGTCATAGTTACTCCCAAGAAAGCTAGTAAGCTTAGTAAGTTTTTTGAGGTTTCCTCTGTGGCGGAGGTTTTAACTGTTCCGGATCGGGTTTCAGAGATTATTTCTCGGGAATGGGAGAAGCCTGGATTTCCTTTTTCCCCTATGTTTCCTATTGCGGATTCTATTAAGGAATCTTGGCAGACAGTTCCTAAGGTAGAGGGAGCTATTTCCACTTTGGCTAAGAGGACCACTATTCCTATTGAGGATAGTTGTTCTTTTAAAGATCCCATGGATAAGAAGTTGGAGGCTTTGCTTAAGATGATTTATGTTCACCAGGGGTTCCAATGGCAGCCTGCTGCATGTATTGCTACGATTACCAGTACAGCTGCAAATTGGTTTGATGCGTTGTCTGATTATATTCAACAAGAGACTTCTTTGGAGGAAATTCATGATAGAATTAAGGCTTTAAAATTGGCCAATTATTTTAATGCAGACACTTCTTTGCAGGTCGTCAAGTTGGGAGCAAAGATTTCTGGCTTTGCTGTTTTGGCACGCAGGGCTTTATGGTTAAAGTCCTGGTCTGCAGATGTATCATCCAAATCTAAGCTTTTATTGATTCCTTACAAAGGGAAGACTTTGTTTGGGCCTGGTTTGGCTGAAATTATTTCTGATATTACTGGTGGGAAGGGGCATTCTCTTCCTCAGGACAAGAGAAATAAGCAGAAAGGTCGTCAGAGTAATTTTCGTTCCTTTCGTAACTTCTCTGGTAAGTCTTCCTCTTCCAAGCAGGATCAGTCCAAGCCTTCTTGGAACACAATCAGTCCTAGAGCAAGGGGAAGCAATCTAAGAAGCCTGCCGCTGATTCTAAGTCAGCATGAAGGGTCTGCCCCCGATCTGGCAATGGATTGTGTGGGGGGGTAGGCTGTCTTTTTTTGCTCAAGCCTGGTTTCGGGACATTCCAGATCCCTAGGTGATAGATATTGTGTCCCAGGGATACAGGCTGGAGTTCAATAATTTTCCTCCCAGGGGCAGGTTTCATCTATCAAGGTTATCTGCAGATCAGATAAAAAGAGAGGCATTCTTAAGTTGTGCATGTCCCAGTGACCGAAACTGGTCAAACCCTTTATTTCACCAGTTTTACTTAGGAGGGAGATCTTCCCTTTTTTTATGGATATTTAATAAAGATTTTTTCTTTTAAACATTAGCTATCAGCACTTTATTGAATATTGTGGAGACCTCGGGACTTCCATGTTTTTTTTATTTACCTGTGGAGTACAGGGACTCCATTCACTATTACCTGGCCCACCTGTGAGGATTAACAAGGGATACCGTTGACCCGGAAACCAGAGGGAGGAGCCCCAGAGCTGAGCAGCAGCATGAGTGATAGAGCAGTGGACTGACAAGACGCCAGGGAGCCGGATTGCCCGGGAGCTACAGACGGATACTACCGAGTGGGAGAACTCAGGAGGAGGAGTCCCGGACGGCAGCTACAGCCAAGCTTCAGCCAAGTGCTGACATTATCAAAGAGGTGCAGTCAGAAGAACTGCTACACGGCATAGACGGTACAGTACACAGGGACCGGTCTAGACTTAGCTGGAAGTTTTAGTCCCTCTAGACCCTTGTGCTGATTTCTGGGCTAGTGGAAGGCTGGTAGTGCTAAGTGCTAAGTTCTGGTTTACCCATAATGTGAAGTTTCCTAAATATACTGCCAAAAAGGTGTAGCACACAGTGGAATTAAGAGTATATGTAATACAATATATCATTGCTTGTTGTATAAGGGTTAAGCGAGTACATTTAACCCTATTTTCTGCACTTAAACTACAGAGTTGTTATATATACATAACCAAAAGAACAGGTGATAGTTAAGCGCTAAAAGCGAGGGTTTGAGAGGAGACTGTTTATCTATAGATAAAGCACTGTGACGGCATGTAGTGTGAATATAAAACCTAATATTAAGAATGGTGGTGAGTGTTGTGTAGGTAACCAGTACTAAAATGTATGTGGATAATAGCAATATGTATATATATTGATATAATAAAATCAACTAGAAGAATGAAAGATGCAAAGAGGGTACAAATATAGATACAATTTATTAAAACAGAAGTCTAAAACAATATGTCAAGTAGTAAGCAAATATTAAAACATATGTATCTAAAAGTGCAGGGACGTCTCCCTTATTCGTTACTGATAGTAAAGTTGATGTTTCTATCATTTTTATTCATATCATCACAGATCTCTATTAGTTCAGATTCTTCCCCTTTCCATATGAATATAATGTCATCTATGTATCTTTTGTATAGTACAAGATTTGCACCCAGTCTATGCTTTGTGCCTGGTCACATTAATATAGGAACATTTGAGTCGTTACTAATGACCGCAAAGATAAGATCTCCTAGTCGCTATATAGTGACCGCCAAGCTCTTCTAATCAAAGACTTTTTAGTCGTTTTAGTCGTTTTGAAACGACCGCAAAGATATACCTGTCTAAATTTAGTCGTTTTTAACGACCGCCAAGTTTCTGCATCTAAAGGACCCACCAGTTACTACTAGCAACCACAGGAAACAGACCGTGTCTTTAGTCGCTACATCACGACCGCACAGCCTGCACAATTTGAGGATCACCTATCCATATTGTTACATAAAGAAAAAATTAAGTCATTTTTTTTTTTTTTAACATATTTTTATTGAGGTTGAAAACAGGTTACAACATTTATGTCATGCTTCAAGAAGTATGTTAATACAGAAAGAAAAAAACAAAACAAAATTATGTCCAATATACTTTCAGAGATATAGTCATAAACACCTCACATTTTTAAATTTAGTTTAGCTTTGAGACATTCGCATGCATGACTAATTTTATAACATAGAGAATTAAGAGATTCCCTTATTTCTTGAAACACTCCATAGATATACCATATACTTGTGTTACCACATAAATAAGTTTTAATGAGTGCTACATTAACGCTTGTGAGATTTAAGGGAAACATTTTATAGACATGCATGACTAGAAAAAATTAAGAGATTCCCTAGGGGCTGCAAGAAGCGTTAAGTACTGTATACTTAGAAGGAATCTCTCAGCTTCAAACTTTATTATACTTTGAGACATTCTATAGAAATATATAACTAGTGACACAATATAGGCGAGATTAAGGAATGTCACATTAATACTTTTAATATTTAGAGTTGCGGTACAAGTCAGATAAACCGCGTGAGTGGCCCTCCTAAACAAGGAGGTACATTATATAGAAATAGGGGTAGGGGTGGGGGGCAGGAGGTGGTCATTTGAATGTGATTGGTGATATAAATTAAAAGCTATGGCAAGGGAATAATTGTTGATAGTACAGAAGGAATTGCTCAGCAGGTAAGGAAGCTTAAGAAGATATATAGACATTTGAAACATGTTAGACTGGTCTGTAATATAACATAAGTATTCACTTCATGATAAAATGGTGGAAGCCAATTATAGTAGGAGTTTTTAGATATAATGTTAGCTCCTATGTATTTGGCTATCTCAGTATTAGTTCACCACAGGGATTAGTATTAATTCAGACACCATAACACATATGTAGGATTCTCATAAAAGAGACTTGTAAGTAAGACAATCTCTGATAGGCTACATCGTGATTACATGGGTGGACAAAGAGATAATAGATCTACCACAGGGCATGGGCCCTATGCCCTGCAGTATTAGATATATAAATCCAACATGCAATCGAGCACAAGCTGAGTAACATAATCTCTTAAAGCAGGTATAGCATAGAAAGGAAGTCTGAGTTATGCTGATGCTAAAATATGTAGTTTTGAGAATATAACTATATTGTGGAGAAATACATAGTAATACAGGCTGAATCGTGTTAATTACAAACAACCA
Organism: Bombina bombina; assembly: GCF_027579735.1. Lineage (NCBI taxonomy): Eukaryota > Metazoa > Chordata > Amphibia > Anura > Bombinatoridae > Bombina > Bombina bombina. The sequence continues at coordinate 228,658,773 of NC_069503.1, read as the reverse complement.
TAAAAATGATCTCAAGCTATATAAAATATTGATCCTAGTAGACCTAGAAATATAAAAGAGATCTGTAACTATGCTAATATAAACATTATAAGGTATTGTAAAATAAACAGCAACATGTCACCCATCCTCTTGAAATAGTTGCAGAAACAGTTGTGGTTATGAGAATATGAGAGTCTGTCCAGCGACCATAAGCTGATCAGTAACAAGCTTGATCAATGTTAGGCCAGGATGGTGTTTCACAAAAGTGTCCAGATTTCTAACCCTCACCTTTCTTCTGTGCCTGCGGGGCGGATGCATATGTCCTCAGGGTGATTATGGATGTCTGGATGGGCTCGGGAAATTGTGAGTAAGTGCCAAGGAAACTCAGCTCAAACAGATTTGTCAGGCTTCTGTACCGCAATGATAAGAGGGTCAGATAGTACAGCTTTCGTTCGGGAGGGATAAATGCCGGTGTAAATGGTTTTATCACTGAGGCCATGTAGCAGTCATAGTGGGACCTCTGTCGCTCTGTTTCCATGTCAGAGCTCTCAAGAATATCACTCGGCAACTCGGGTCTATCCATAGTCACTGCGGCATCGAGGCATAACACCTCCTCAGATTGCGCTCCAATAAAGATAGGTGGCGATCGTTGAGGCCTCAACTCCTCTCCCCTGATAACAACCTCTGCTGCTGGGCATAAGGAAGCCTCTGCCGCAACCCTACGGTCCTCCATATGGCCGAGGGCTTCATCTAGATCTGCCTGGAACCGGAGTTGGTAGGAAGTTAGTAGCTTGGCAATTTCAAGCAATAGCTGACTATTGTTATCCATGTCGAGCAAAAGTCCACAAGGGCGGTAAGATGGCTGCCGTTCCAACCGCTGCTTGTGAGATCTTCAGTCTCAGCTTGTAATCAGTCGGCAGAGAAGATTAATAGGCACCAGATGTTGACTAGGAGTCAGGAGTGTAACCCTCTAAAGAAGAAGGGTTTATTTTGCGGGATATATGCGCCTTTAAGCGATTTTAAATCAATAAGAGCTAGAGCTCTAAAAATATGCGGCCATTCGTGTGCACTGCTGGCTCCGCCCCCCCAAGTCATTTATTTTGACCGCCAAGTGTTATACTCATTCCCCCAAGACTTCCACATTCCTTGCGGAATAGGGGCTACTATAGAAACGCCGTACGTAACCGGCATCAGTGACGTCACACCGGTCACGTAGGAGCCATAAAAAAGGCGCATTCAATATCATCCGGTAACGCCAAGCCGCACATAACGCGGCCTCTATCCGACAGTTACCTTGCTTCCATACTGGACATCTAAGGAGACACATTATTGCTCCACTGTTGCTAACATCACTTTGAAAACGCAAGTACTATATACTGCAATCAGTTCTTCTTTTTTATCAATTGTTACTATCAGTAACGAATAAGGGAGACGTCCCTGCACTTTTAGATACATATGTTTTAATATTTGCTTACTACTTGACATATTGTTTTAGACTTCTGTTTTAATAAATTGTATCTATATTTGTACCCTCTTTGCATCTTTCATTCTTCTAGTTGATTTTATTATATCAATATATATACATATTGCTATTATCCACATACATTTTAGTACTGGTTACCTACACAACACTCACCACCATTCTTAATATTAGGTTTTATATTCACACTACACGCCGTCACAGTGCTTTATCTATAGATAACCAGTCTCCTCTCAAACCCTCGCTTTTAGCGCTTAACTATCACCTGTTCTTTTGCTCTCACTTTTCTGGTTTTCCTGGAGGGGAATTCAATAGTTAAGCTGGGTTGTCATCTCTAGCGCTTATAATTTAATTTTTCACTGATATATACATAACCACCAACTAGCTCTATCACCAGCTGCATGTTGCAACAGTAACAGCTCCGGACACGGCTCCCAAATTAACCCTATGTGGTAGTTCCAGAGCGTTATAGCATATATCCAAATAACCTTTTCTCATTTTACTTATTCTTAAGTTGTGTTCAGGATCTTTCCGACATGGGAGTGATTGTTCTTGTTCCAGTTCAGGAGCAGGGACTAGGTTTTTATTCCAATCTGTTTATCGTTCCCAAAAAGGAGGGAACTTTTAAACCCATTCTGGATCTCAAGTGTGTAAACAAGTTTCTCAGAGTTCCGTCTTTCAAGATGGAAACTATTCGGTCAATTTTTCCTCTGGTTCAAGAGGGTCAATTCATGACTACAGTAGATCTAAAGGATGCATATCTGCATATTCCCATTCACAAGGATCATCACAACTTTCTGAAGTTTGCTTTCCTAGACAAGCATTTTCAGTTTGTGGCTTTTCCTTTTGGTATTGCAACAGCTCCCAGGGTGATTTCAATGGTTCTGGGTACGTTGTTGGCAGTTCTCAGATTGCAGGGGGTTGCGGTAGCTCCTTATCCGGATGACATTCTAGTTCAGGCACCATCTTTTCAACTAGCAAACTCCCACGCAGAGTTGATGTTGTCTTTTCTGCACTCCCACGGTTGGAAGTTGAATTTAGGAAAAAGTTCCTTGATTCCGGCTACAAGAGTGGTATTCTTGGGAACCATTATAGATTCTCTGGAAATGAACATCTTTTTGACAGAAGCAAGGAAGTAAAAAAATGTTCAATTTATGTCTGGCTCTTCAGTCCTCCCCTCGGCCGTCAGTGGCCCAGTGTATGGAGGTTATTGGTCTAATGGTCTCAGTCATGGACATCATCCCGTTTGCTCGGTTCCATCTCAGACCTCTGCAGTTATGCATGCTGAAACAGTGGAATGGAGATTATACGGATCTGTCTCCAAAGATTGTTCTAGATCAGGCTGCAAGAGATTCTCTTCTGTGGTGGTTGTCTCAGGATCTTCTCTCCCAGGGAACCTGTTTTCACAGGCCTTCTTGGGTGATTGTGACCATGGATGCCAGTCTGTTGGTATGGGTAGAGCTGTCTGGGGTTAGTTGAAGGCTCAGGGTTTGTGGACTCGGGAGGAATCGGTTCTTCCTATAAATGTCTTATAGCTGAGGGCAATCTTCAATGCTCTTCTGGCCTGGCCTCAGTTGGCTTCAACCCAGTTTATCAGATTTCAGTCGGACAATATAACGTCCGTGGCTTACGTCAATCATCAGGGAGGAACTAGGAGTTCCTTGGCGATGAAGGAAGTAGCCAGGATTATTCAGTGGGCGGAGGCTCACAATTGTTGTCTGTCTGTGATCCACATTCCAGGGGTGAACAATTGGAAAGCGGATTTTCTGAGCAGACAGTCTTTTCATCTGGGGGATTGGGAGCTTCATCCGGAGGTGTTTTCCAGTTTGATTCTAAAGTGGGGTCAACCGGAGTTGGATCTTATGGCATCTCGTCACAATGCTAAGCTTCCGAAGTACGGTTCGAGGTAAAGGGATCCTCAAGTGGTTCTAATAGATGCTCTAGCAGTTCCTTGGAAGTTCAGTCTGGCATACATGTTTCCTCCGTTTGCCCTTCATCCTCGAGTTATTGCTTGGATCCGACAGGAGAGGGCGTCGGTAATTCTCATTGCACTGGCGTGGCCTCACAGGATCTGGTATGAGGATCTGATGAAGATGTCATCCTGTCCACCTTGGAGTCTTCCGTTGAGGAAGGACCTTCTACTTCAGGGTCCCTTCCTTCATCCAAATCTTGTTTCTCTGAAGCTGACTGCTTGGAGATTGAACGCTTGATTCTATCTAAGCGTGGTTTTTCTGAGTCAGTTATTGAGACTATGATTCAGGCATGTAAGTCTGTGACTAGAAAGATTTATTACAAGATATGGCGTAAATATCTGCATTGGTGTGAATCTAAGGGCTACTCTTGGAGTAGAGTCAGGATTCCTAGGATTTTGGCTTTTCTCCAGGAGGGTCTGGAGAACGGTTTATCTGCTAGTACCCTGAAGGGTCATATTTCTGCTTTATTTTGTTACATAAACATCTGGCAGATATACTAGACGTTCAGTCTTTTTGTCAAACTTTGGTTAGAATCCGGCCTATGGTTAAGTTTTTGTCTCCTCCTTGGAGTCTTAATTTAGTTTTGAGAGTTCTTCAACAGGCTCCATTTGAGCCTATGCATTCTTTGGATATTAAGTTGTTAACCTGGAAAAGTTTGTTTTTGGTTGCTATCTCTTCGGCTCGAAGAGTTTCGCGTTGCAGTGTGAAGATTCTTTTCTTATTTTTCATTCTGATAAGGTAGTTTTACATACTGCTTTAGGTTTTCTTCCTAAGGTTGTTTCAGATAAGAATATTAAAGGGACATTAAACCCAATTTTTTTCTTTCATGATTCAGATAGAGAATACCATTTTAAACAACTTTTTAATTTACTTATATAATCTAATTTGCTTCATTCTCTTGATATTCTTTCCTGAAAAGCATATCTAGATATGCTCAGTAGCTTCTGATTGGTGGGTGCACGTATTTGCCTTATGTGATTGGCTCATGGATGTGCATTGCTATTTCTTTAACAAAAGATATCAAAAGAATGAAGCAAATTAGATAATAGAAGTAAATCGGAATGCTGTTTAAAATTTTATTCTCTGTCTGACTCATGAAAGAAGAATTTCGGGTTTAATGTCCCTTTAATCAAGAAATTGTTGTTCCTTCTTTGTGTCCTAATCCTTCTTCTCATGAGGAACGTTTGTTACACAACCTTGATGTAGTTTGTGCTTTGAAATATTATTTACAGGCGACTAGGTATTTTCGTCAGTCTTCCTTATTTATTTGTTATCTTTACTGGGAAGCGTAAGGGTCAGAAAGCTATGGCTACTTCACTTTCTTGTTGGTTGAGGAGTATTATTCGCTTGGCATATGAAACTGCTGGTCAGCAGCCTCCTGAGAAAATCAAGGCTCACTCCACGAGGACTGTGTCTTCTACCTGGGCTTTCAAAAATGGTGCTTCTGTAGATCAGATTTGCAAGGTTGCCACTTGGTCATCTTTACACACTTTTTCTAAATTTTACAAATTTGATACTTTTGCTTCTGCTGAGGCTGTTTTTGGGAGAAAAGTTCTTCAAGCTGTGGTGCCTTCTGTTTAGGCTAACTGTCCTTGTCCCTCCCTAATCATCTATGTCCTCTAGCTTGGGTATTGATTTCCAATAGTAATTATGATGATCCGTGGACTCACTGTGTCATTAGAAAGAAAATTAAATTTATGCTTACCTGAAAAGTTTGTTTCTTTCTTGACACAGTGAATCCACGGCCCGCCCTGTATTTTCAGACAGTTTATTTTTCATAAACCTCAGGCACCTCTGCACCTTATATTTCTTCCTTTCTCCTTTCCCTTTGGTCAAATGACTAGAGTTTGTGGGTAAGGGGAGTGGTATTTAACAGCTTTGCTGTGGTGCTCTTTGCCTCCTCCTGCTGATTAGGAGTGATATTCCCAATTGTAATTATGATGATCCGTGGACTCACTATGTCAAGAAAGAAACAAATTTATCAAGTAAGCATAAATTTCATTATCTATTAGACGAATGTCCAGAGTATCCCAGACTTCCAGGCTCTGCATTCAGGCACTCAGGAAAGAAAAACAACATCTTGTTAAACTGCCCCTACTCTTCTATAGAGTCAGACACTTTCATATATATTATAGTGTGTAAAAGAGTTCACCAAAGCAGGACACAGTACGCTTATACAAAAGCCAGTTTCTTCACTGGGTTGCTTAGTAACAGCCTGTGGGCCTCATGTCCCATCATACCCAGACTTATAATTCAAATCTAAGTATACGATATCCAGACAGGTCCTGCACTCCACCCCTCTACTTCTATAAATTGTCACTCTGTGTATTCACATAATTATAATTCCAAGCCCAAATAAATAGCTGAATGCCTTGGACTCGAGTCAGCTTCTTCACTGGGTTTACTCAGGGGTCTGTAACTATCAATATCATCTCCATCATCACAAAGGCACTTATCTGTATGATGTTTTGGTTAGCTTGCGTGCATCGGTCCTGGTTTCCCGAATTCCTTAACTCTGCCACTGAAGCATTAGATCCAAGATATGTAGACTTAGGGTGGAGTAGCTCTTAATACTGCCAAAAAGAGGAGCACTGATGTCTTCCTTACCACCAACGCTATCCCCTTCAAGAGCGGTATAGCTCCTCGGATGCCCGGCACAGGAATTGGGCCTAGGGCTAAAGTTACTGACAGATTGCTGCATAGTGAGAGTGAGCAGCTAATTTTGCCCCCTCTCCAACAGCCCGCCCACTGGAAGTCTCTAGCGTGCTACTTGTAATTAATGTGGATTAATATCACGACTGCTTAAAATAGCGCTGATATCACAAGTTTAAAGTTATGGCTTGCACTTGAGCGAAATCCAGAAAAGCGCTAAAATAATTAGCACAAAGTTTTATATAAAATTTATATTGATAAAAATATATACACGTCAAAACCCCTTTATTCAAGCTGCTTGGGACTGGAAAAGGTTTGGATTTCGGGATATTTTGGATTTTGGAATATTTCCATCTGTAAAATGGGACAATTCGGAGAGGGGGTGGAACCAAGTGTAAACGACAATATCTTATGTAATTTAGGCAATATGTATATGTCATTATACAGCTTATACATGTAACCTAAAGATTTTGCATACACAGTACCTTCAGAAAGATAGTACAGTACTGTAATCAAAAAGGTAATAGTTGTTGTTTTAAATAAATATAGACTATTATTTGGATGTTAGAACACAAAAACAAAAACGGAGAAAAATAGTAATTTTTGATAAAAAAAATGTTTTAAATATTAATTCAAAACTTTCAGAATAAGTTTGGATTTTGGAATCCATATATCTGTATATGCAATATCTATCTATCTATATCTATATATTAATCAACGCCTTAGTCTGCAGCAGCCTTATATGCACCAGCGACACTAAGTGTTCCACCATAGCAACAGAGCATGCTTAAAGGGATACCAAGGTCTTTGTTACAAGTGGGGAGTGTTATCTTTTGTATTACTTTTCACAGAGGATAACACACAATCTGGTATGGCAAGTAGATGGTTTAATATTTTATTTACGAACAAGTCAGAAAGTGCTGACTTAAAGAATACAGCAAATAGCACCTCTGTTTTCCAAGTTATATATTACCTACTTCATAATTAATGCTATTTGGTGCATCTTTCAGTCAGCATTTTCTAGCATGTTTGTAAATTTAATGTTTATGCACAGCACTCAAGCTCAAGATTATTAAGTCTAATAAACTATTATATTGTTGGGCATTCCCATACATATTAGTGTTGTGCCATTGTTTTTCTTTATAGGGTTTAATATTTTAACCAAAGCATCATAACGTGGCCAAAAGTTTTTTTTAACATTCTCTATACTTTTAATGGAAAATACAGTGCGCTCATTGTTCTAGTATTAAGTGGTGAGGTGTCACACTCAAGCGCAATTCAAAATACAGCTATAAAATGTTGCACTTTTTAAGACCTGAAGTAAACCAGTAGCACAGACCTACTTGAAGAACTCCACTACTAGTGGAACGGCGATGTCGGGGGCGGCAGATTAGGGGTTAATAAGTGTAAAATTAGGGGTGCTTAGACTCGGGGTTCATGTTAGGGTGTTAGGTTTAAACATAAAATGTATTTCCCCACAGGAATCAATGGGGCTGCGTTACTGAGTTTTACGCTGCTTTTTGGCAGGTGTTAGACTTTTTCTCAGCCAGCTGTCCCCGTTGATTGCTATGGGGAAATCGTGCACGAGCACGTATGACCAGCTCACCGCTGACTTAAGCATGGCTGGTATTGGAGTGCGGTAAGGAGCACAATTTTGCTCAACGTTCACTTCTTGTCTTTTAACGCCGGGTTTGTAAAAACCCATAATACCAGCGCTGTAGGTAAGTGAGCGGTGAGACAAAACTGCTTGTTAGCACCGCACAGCTCATAATGAAAAACTTGTAATCTTGTAAAGTTAGTATATTGTCCACACGTTAATGTATTTCCCCATAGAAGTCAATGGAGCAAAAAAAGGGGAAAAATCCTAACACCCTACTCGCACAAAAACCCAATCGCATATTCTCAAGTGAGCTAACCCAACATGAGAATATAATATTTTACATTCCAATGTTCTTCACATAACAGAATATGTTCTATTTATTCATAAATACACATTTCCACATATATCTGATAGTATTTTGATACAAAATGTAGCTATACCTATATTTATACACATGATTATATATAGGTTTAGATATATACATATATACAGGTAGCCCTCAGTTTACACCGGGGTTAGGTTCCAGGAGGAATGGTTGTAAATCGAAACCATTGTAAATTGACACCCAGTTTATAATGTAAGTCAATGGGAAGTGAGGGAGATAGGTTCCAGGCCCCTCTCAAAATTGTCATAAGTAACACCTAATACATTATTTTTAAAGCTTTGAAATAAAGACTTTAAATGCTAAACAGCATTATAAACCTAATAAAATAATCACACAAAACAGAATATATAATTAAACTAAGTTAAATGAACAAAAACATTTGCTAAACAGCATTATAAACCTAATAAAATAATCACACAACACAGACTTCACTTGCATTTTTCTGTAAACGGTTCTTTCTATGCATTCCAATCTGGACTGATTTATAGACAGGAAGATCTTGTTCCTTTGAAATCTGCTCGATAGCTCAGGTCTGGTTAAGTTGATTAATTTCAGCTTTCTTGACTTTGCTGCAACACAAGCGGACAGCTCCACCTACTGGCTATTTTAATAAATACACTGCTTCTCAATGCTTTTCAATAGCAGTCACATGACTGGAAAAAAAGGTTGTTATTCTGAAACGGTGTAAATTGAACCGTTGTAAAACGAGGGCCACCTGTATATAGGAATATCTATTTAGAACATATTATGCTATGTGCAGAGCATTGGAATGTGAAATATTTACAATAAATACACTTTATTAAGTATGAATATTTCATAAATATGCTTTTACATGTTTTCATCTACTTGACAGCAAAAGGCTCCAATGCACTTCTATATATGTCTATATATGTCTTTATGTGTTTATATGTGTAAATGTCTGTAAATACATATAAACACATATAAATATATATATATATATATATTTATATAAATACAGTATATACATATTTAGACGTGTATATGTATGTATCTCTATGTTAAAGCTCTTTGCCTGCTTTTTTTTCTAACACCTGAGACCTCGGGCCGATTTAACAAATGTTGGACGGACATGATCCACTGTAGCGGATGATGTCTGCCCGATATCGCTAAATGCTGACAGCATACGCTGTTGGCATTTAACAATGCACAAGCATTTTGTGGCCAATCGGCTGCTTGCAGGGGGTGTCAATCATCTCGATCGTATCTGATTGGATTTATTGCTGTCTGCCACCTGAGAGGTGGCAGACGAGTTAAGGAAGCTCGCACAGAAACAGCTGCATTCGCAACATGTTAAATCGGCCCCCTCATAGCTTGGAGCCCTTATAACTTTTTTTGTGCAATTTTTTTTAAGAATTCCTATTAGATAGAGTTATTATGGGGGTAACTGTACTTTTTAATGTATTTTTTATTTGTTTTGTGACACTTTTTTGTTTTGCAAAACAGTTAAACAGAGCTCTGAGGAAGCACTATCCTGATGCGCATTAACTTCAATTGCACTTTTTTTTATCAGTGCTACACCCAACGCATGCAAACTGCTGCAAAAAAAAACCTTTTCGCTCGTGCGTAACTGTTAGCACTCCACTCATAATTTGGCCCAAAATGCTGAAAGGGACTTTCTTAATTCAGATAGAGCATGCAATTTAAAAAAAACAAACATATAAATTTACTTTCATTATCAAATTTTTCACTTTGTGAGCAAACTTACTTAGGCACCATCTCCTAAAAAACATAAGTTCACAGTATATATGTACATGGGTCTGTGATTGGATGACTGCTGTCACGACACTGAGACAGGGAAATTAGCAAAAACGTAAAAAAAGAATTGTCAGTAAAAAATCTATTGCTCACTTGAAATTCCTTATGTTATCACACTGTATTGTTATTAGACTTGTGCATTCGGATCCTTTTTTAGGATACAAATGTGGAAGTAAGCGTTATTCTGCTCTTTTCGGAGCCGGACTGATTCTGAAATTGCACAGATCTTAACGTGGTGATCTGCTGAATAGTGCTTAGTCCCGTGTTCGGATCCTAATGAAGGATACACAAATCACATTTTTATTACGCATGTGTTTAAATGCTTCTCTTTCAAATTAATGATATAAATGTTTAGGGAACAGTGTTTCTATAACCAAATCAACTGATAAATGATATGTACCATATAAATCCATTACAAATAATAAAATTTTAAATTTTTGTGTATGCAATGCTTCAGTATAAGAAACTTTTATGATCTCCAGTCTCCTTTTGCAAAGGCAGTCATCGTTTGATACCTATATACTTCTAAAATGGAAAAACGCAAGGTGAACACATGCCTTAACCTTAACACTTTCCTCTTAATAAAAGTTTCCTTCCTGGCTAAGTACATTAAAACCACATTGCTCTCCTGACCTTGTAAGATGTGACAGCTGTAAACGTGAAATGTAAATTCCTTCCAAGAGGTTGCAGTTAGTGTCTAATTTGACTAATGAACCTATATATGTGAATTTATTTCAAATTGAAATACTGCAGTAAGAGGTTTTAAAAGAAACCAAATATAATTAAAGTAATGTAACTAAATATGTTCAGAGAATGTATGTCTTATTAAATTACATACTACATAAACAATAGTTATCACAATTTATCTTTGCTGATAGAACAACAATTTGGTTATTAACCCCTTAAGGACAAGGCAATTTTTCAATTTCTTACCGCTAAAGGGATACTCAACCCACATTTTTTCTTTCATGATTCAGAAAGAGCATGCAATTTTATGTAACTTTTTAATTTACTCCTACTTTCAATTTTTCTTTGTTCTCTTGGTATCTTTATTTAAAAAAGCAGTAATGTAAGCTTACGAGCCGGCCCATCTTTGTTTCAGCACCTAGGTTGTACTTGCTGATTGGTAGCTAAATAGTATTCACCAATATGCAAGCGCTATCCAGGGTCTGAACCAAAAATGGGCCGGTTCGTAAGCTTACATTTCTGCTTTTTCAAATAAAGATAGCAATAAAATAAAGAAATATTGATAATAGGAGTAAATTAGAAAGTTGCTTAAAATTGCATGATCTATCTGAATCATGAAAGAAAAAATTTGGGTTCGGTATCCCTTTAAGGACCAGGGCTATTTTTACATTTCTGCTGTGTTTGTGTTTAGCTGTAATTTTCCTCTTACTCATTTACTGTACCCACACATATTATATACCGTTTTTCTCGCCATTAAATTGACTATTTAAAAAAAAAACACTTTTTTTTCATCATATCTTATAATTTACTATAAAAGAAATGATCAAATATGATGAAAAAATGGAAAAAAACACACTTTTTCTAACTTTGACCCCCAAAATCTGTTACACATCTACAACCACCAAAAAACAACCATGCTAAATAGTTTCTAAATTTTGTCCTGAGTTTAGAAATACCCAATGTTTACATGTTCTTTGCTTTTTTTTGCAAGTTATAGGGCAATAAATACAAGTAGCACTTCGCTATTTCCAAACCATTTTTTTTTTTTTTCAAAATTAGCGATAGTTCCATTGTAACACTGATATCTGTCAGGAATCCCTGAATATCCCATTACATGTATATATTTTTTTTAGTAGACAACCCAAAGTATTGATAAAGGACCATTTTTGTATCTTTCATGCCACCATTTCACCGCCAAATGCGATCAAATAAAAAAAATCTCTAACTTTTTCACAAACTTTTTAACAAACTTTAGGTTTCTCCCTAAAATTATTTACAAACAGCTTGTGCAATTATGGCACAAATTGTTGTAAATGATTCTCTGGTATCCCCTTTCTTCAGAAATAGCAGAAATATATGGCTTTGGCGTTGCTTTTTGGTAATTAGAAGGCCGCTAAATGCCTCTGCGCACCACACTTGTATTATGCCCAGCAGTGAAGGGGTTAATAAGGTAGCTTGTAGGGTTAATTTTAACTTTAGTGTAGTGTAGTAGACAACCCAAAGTATTGATCTTGGCCCATTTTTATATATTTCATGCCACCATTTCACCGCCAAATGCGATCAAATAAAAAAAATGTTACATTTTTCACTAACTTTAGGTTTCTCACTGAAATTATTTACAATTAGCTTGTGCAATTATGGCACAAATGGTTGTAAATGCTTCTCTGGGATCCCCTCTGTTCAGAAATAGCAGACATATATGGCTTTGGCGTTTCGTTTTGATAATTAGAAGGCAACTAAATGTTGCTGCGCACCACACTTGTATTATGCCCAGCAGTTAAGGGGTTAATTAGGTAGCTTGTAGGGTTAATTTTGGCTTTAGTGTAGAGATCAGTTTCCCACCTGACACATCCCACCCCCTGATCCCTCCCTGACCCCTCACAAACAGCTCTATTCCCTCCCCCATTCCACAATTGTCACCGCCATCTTAAGTACTGGCAGAAAGTCTGCCAGTACTAAAATAAAAGCCTTTTTTTAAAGCATTTTTAAAGAATAAATAAATAAATAGTTTCTGCAGTGTAGGTTCCCCCCTAACCCCCAACCTCCATGATCCCCACCAAACAGCTCTCTTAACCTCCCCCCTATTTGTGACCATTTTAGGTACTGGCAGGCAGTACTCAAATTTCTTAACAAATTTGCTTTTTTTATTTTTGTTACCCTATTTTTTAATAGTGTAGCTGCCCCCCCTCAATATCCTACCCCCCTTTCCCTCCCAGATCCCATTTCAAACAATATTTCCCCTCTCCATTCTTCTCCCTCCTCCCTTTCGCATAGATCGATTGGTTGGTCACATGCACCCACCCCTCTCGCGAGCTCCCGCCTACCTTCCCGGAACAGATCTGCCTATTTAATATATTTTTTATGATTTTAAACTATCTTTTTTTATATATAATTATGAATGATCTATTAGGTTAATGCTTAAAATTTAAGGATCTAATACATTTTATTTCATAGTTTATAGTTTCCTTTTATATGCATAATTCTTAAATATTTCTTAATTTATATGTAATCATTCTTAAATCCTCACATTATTTTACTGAATATGAATGTGTTTTACATGTTTCAAAAACGTTTGACTATTTTTGTAAAACTAGATGTAAAGGGCATTTTGCCTCCTATCATCTTTTGCCTCCCATTGAAGACAAACTATCTTCTGTTGCTGTAAATTGTCTAATGTAGTACAAAAATACAACATGGTAATAACTTTTTGGAGTTTTAATGCTGTCAGTTAAACCTGATTAAAACCAGAACTGTAGCTTTAGATTGTAAGCTCTTAAAAAAAATATCATCCTCAAATGCTTTGATATCTGTTTGTATATCATTTTATATTTTTGTATTTATCATTTATTCATTGTACCTCCTAAATACTGCTGAAGACTCTAACACCTAGCAAATTAATGCTAATATCAATAAAATGTCACTACCTTGTTTAAACATATTTAAAATTCATTTTTAATTTGTGATCTATATGTGTACCAATGAAAACACCTGTTGCACTTTAGAAATAATTATTTTTGTCAAACAAAATTCAAATCTTATAAATATTTTGTAAAAAAATAAATCTAATGGTTTTTTTTAAACATATTTCATTTGTTACTTTTTGGTAATAATCCTTTCTGGAAAAAAAAATCTGATAAAGGTTTAAAAATAATTTTGTAATAAAACCAAATGAATGTGTATACATTTTAATTAAATTCTCAATGTTCTTTCATAGCCAAAGTTGAAAGACATCTGCTTGTATTTGTGTAAGTTCTTCGCTACATAAAACAATGATCTCTCAGGCAGAGAGCAATAATAGAAAGCAAATTCTTATTTACTATTAAGAGATTCAGCAGTGCCAAGATATAGGAGTGTTTGAAAACCAATCTTCAGTAACTAACTCTTGAGAGTCACATTATTCCGTTAATGACGTGTCTTAAATGAAGTCACCAAGGTTTTATTTAACTGCTTTTCCCATTTCCTTTCTCTGCGTCCTCTGTGGTCAACGGTATAAAATTCCTACTAACTCCCACCTGAACACAAATTTCCTGTTTATATTCATTGAGTGGTTTTCAGGTTTAGAAAGCTATTGGCTTAAAGGGTTAGAAATCTTTTTAAAAAAAATTGATACCTAAAAATCCCTGTATTATCAAATTTAACATTGCATATATTAAATACACTTATTTGTAATCCAAAACAAAGGTTTTAAATAACTTAAAATCTTATATTTATTTCTACATAAACCCACAGCAAGGACCGCCCTTAAAAGTAGGCTGATCCTTACCTTACTTTTGCATTGCTGTTCCTCCAATTGCAAACAAGTAGGCATGTTCTAATTTTAATATTGATTATCCTTGTCCTGAAAATTGCATGCGCAATTTAGAAAATAAGAAATCGCATGCGCACTTCTAACGAGCCTTCCTTTCAGACATCTTTATTTCTCCAACATGCGCAGTTGTAGTGCCTATATTTAAATGTAGAAATTATTCATATTAGACCATGCTCGTAGTCTAGGGATGATTGGGATACTTACCTCAATATATATATATATATACTCTATATATATATCTGCTGCTTCTCCTCCTCATCCGTAAGCTTCCTCTCCAAATTCTGCACCCCCCTCTGACGTCACAATGCACATGTTCGCTCTGTATCCGGCGCTTTGTTGTTGATGCGCCTCAAGACAGAGCAAAGATTTGATCCACTATGCGCTTGCTTGAATCCACAAAGGGCTACAACTGCGCATGCGATCCGCCATGATTGTTCTACCTAGGTAGACTATCATTATAGGGCCTGCATCATGAAGATAACAGTGGGTTTGGCAGAGTTAATAGTTTTGAAGATAAAATACTGGTAAACAGCAGTAAACATTTAATAACTATTAATTGCAAATAGTATTGATATTTAACAATGTTTAGAAATAGATTATAATAATATTTGAGTTTACTATCCCTTTAAAGATTATACATACATTTTATCACCGACTTGAAGCTGACAATCTGCTAAACTACACAGAATTAGCAATATTCCTAGAACACTTTTATTAATTAAGAAATAAGTAACTATTATCAAATTTTGAAACTTATAAAAGTTAGAGACAATTACCTCAATTTTTTTTTTCTGTTATTCAGATGAAAGAACAGCATTTAAAATGACATTAACACTTTGAGATTGTAATATGATTTTTTTTCTTAATATGGAGTAATTTTGATTATTTATTTTGCCCCCTTTACTAAATTAAGGAAAAAGTGGATTAAATTCCAGGCTTAAAAGGATAGAAACACCTTGAGATTTTGAAATAAAACTTTTTAGTTATACATAGTAGAACAACTTTTCAATATATTTCCATTAAAAAAAATTTTGTCCCCATTTCATATATTTTCATACATTCTCATAATTTAAACTGCACATTGCATCCATCTCAAAGCTAAGATAGAAAGAATAAGAGGGCGCTAAAGCTAAGATCCCACCACACTTAGTCACAAATGTATAAAAAACAGAAGGCAAATGAATAGCTTTACTTCACAATATTTAAAAATACAATTTATATAACAAATGGAAATATAATGTGTAAAAAGGGACGTCTCCCTTAATAAAAATAAATAAACTGGATTACCACCTTTAAAAAGATAAAAAATATACTAAAGCTTGAAAAAATATATTCATATATTCGATGAGCGTCAGTGATCCAGCGAAATTGGCTACACTTTTAGTGAGTAGCTACACTTATGTAACAATGTCCTTATATAGGTTGATCAAGGAAAAAATGTGTTGCTGTCCATCAGATAGTTACAACATAGAGAAGTTGTATTCTTATTTCTTGTATGACCCCCTGTGATGTTGTTCAAACAGTCATAATACACACCTTAGAGTCAAATTTGATTGTACTCACACTTAATAGTTCAAAGTGATTATTACGATCTTTTTGGACTCACACTGTCAGAGATATGTCCAGGCAAGCGGTATCCTCCAATGCTGTGTTGCTCTTTACTTGCGTGGGCTGAACTAGGTCAGCGTGTATGGAACCTGCTTGTCACTCCGAACTCCTTGTGTGCTTGGTTGTTATTTTTGATTCCGAAGGCAAGAGATGAAGTCCGCAGGCCCGCACTTAGCGTGGAACACGTGCGGGTTGGATATTCTTGAACTAGGTACCTAGATAAGAAATAAATTAAAGTCCTTTGCAGGGAACAACTCGAAGTCAATCTACGCGTTTCGCCCGTTAACAGGGCTTTTTCAAGATTCTCAACATCACAGGGGGTCATACAAGAAATAAGAATACAACTTCTCTATGTTGTAACTATCTGATGGACAGCAACACATTTCTTCCTTGATCAACCTATATAAGGACATTGTTACATAAGTGTAGCTACTCACTAAAAGTGTAGCCAATTTTGCTGGATCACTGACGCTCATCGAATATATGAATATATTTTTTCAAGCTTTAGTATATTTTTTATCTTTTTAAAGGTGGTAATCCAGTTTATTTATTTTTATTAAGGGAGACGTCCCTTTTTACACATTATATTTCCATTTGTTATATAAATTGTATTTTTAAATATTGTGAAGTAAAGTTATTCATTTGCCTTCTGTTTTTTATACATTTGTGACTAAGTGTGGTGGGATCTTAGCTTTAGCGCCCTCTTATTCTTTCTATCTTGTTCTACTTGTGACAATCCTGGGGTGACTGTCTTGGAGTGGCCTAGGTCTCCTTTAGCTACCAGCGCTATATTTTTGCACTCACCTTCATCTCAAAGCTAACCCTGACACTTATTTGCTTCAATTTCAATTTTATATCAACTGCAAACTAATGCACTTTATACTAACAATATGAATGTGGCTAGCCTTTCTGTCTGCAGACTCAAGCCCTGATAGGATCCCACACATCAAGCAATTAATGAGTGAAATTTGGCAACTGGAAAAAATTTCAGCAAAAAATATATTAATTTGTTTTAAAATGTTTAGACTTGGCCAATATGTTATTCTATAGCAACATAGGAGAAGTGTCTTGCAATAACAAAGGGCAAGATTACCGGTAGAGCGCTAACAGTTACCTTGAAAATAAATGCTAATCACTTGAGCACAATCATGATTTATGCTATAATGATTACAGTGCTATCATGGCTCTGGTTAACTATTTCACGAAACAAAAATGTGTCACAAAACACTTTCAAAATAATTACAAAGTAATACTCATAATAACACTGTCTAATAAAAATTATTTTAAAAAAAATTGCACAAAAAAGTTATAAGGGCTCATAATAATGTATATGTAGAATAGATAATGTATATGTGGAAAAAGATAGTAAAATATGATGGGTTATTAAAGGGACACTAAACCAAAATGTTTTCTTTCATGATTCAGATAGAGCATGCAATTTTAATCAACTTTCTAATTTACTCCTATTATCATTTTTTTCATTCTCTTGCTATCTTTTATTTTAAAAAGAAGGCATCTAAGCTAAGGAGCCAGCCAATTTTTGGTTCAGAACTCTGGACAGACAAATCAGCAGATTGTGAGCCAAAAATGGCCTGGATTCTAAACTTTTCAAATAAAGATAGCAAAAGAATGAAGAAAAATGATAATAGGAGTAAATTAGAAAGTTGCTTAAAATCGCATGCTCTATCTGAATCATGAAAGAAAAAAATGTGGGTTCAGTGTCCCTTTAACCCCTTAACGACCGAGGACGTGCAGGGTACGTCCTCAGAAAAAAGGCAGTTAATGCCTGAGAACGTACCCTGCACGTCCTCGGTTTGGAAAGCAGCTGGAAGCGATCCTGATCACTTCCAGCTGCTTTCCGGTTATTGCAGGATGCCTCTATATCGAGGCATCCTGCAATAACAATTTTTGCCCCTCCGGTGCAGAGAGAGCCACTCTGTGGTCCTCTCTGCACCGGACATCGATGGCCGCATTCGTTGGTGGGTGGGAGCGTAAATGGGAGGTGGGTGGGCGGCCATCGATGGCTTCTTAGTCAGAGAGGGGGGCGGGATCGCCGGGGGCGCGCACAGGCGCGCGCGCGTGCACAGGGGGCGGCGGGAGGGCGCGTGCACGGGGAGGGAGCGGGTGGGAACCGCTTACACTACAGAAACTTTTGGATAATATTGTACAAAATAATAATAATAAAACGTAATGGAACTCATCTAAGGGATCTGGGAGGGGGTGGGGGATTGATCTGGGGGGGGGGGAGCTACACTACAGAAAAAACTAAAATAAATTAAAAAAAAACATTTTTATATGCAAACTGGGTACTGGCAGACAGCTGCCAGTACCCAAGATGGCCCCCAATAAGGCAGTGGGGGGGGGGGGGGGGATAGAGAGCTGTTTTGGGGGGGATCAGAGAGGTTGGGGGCTAAGGGGGGATCCTACATAGCAGCATATGTAAATATGCTTAAAAAAAAAAGTAAAAAAAAAAAACCTTTTATTTTAGTACTGGCAGACTTTCTGCCAGTACTTAAGATGGCGGGGACAATTGTGGGGTGGGGGAGGGAAGAGAGCTCTATGGGAGGGATCAGGGGGTCTGATGTGTCAGGTGGGAAGCTGATCTCTACACTAAAGCTAAAATTAACCCTGCAAGCTCCCTACAAGCTACCTAATTAACCCCTTCACTGCTGGGCATAATTCACGTTTTGTGCGCAGTGGCATTTAGCGGCCTTTTAATTACCAAAAAGCAACACCAAAGCCATATATGTCTGCTATTTCTGAACAAAGGGGATCCCAGAGAATCATTTACAACCATTTGTACCATAATTGCACAAGTTGTTTCTAAATAATTTCAGTGAGAAACCTAAAGTTTGTGAAAAAGTTGACTTTTTTTTTAATTTAATCGTATTTGGCGGTGAAATGGTGGCCTGAAATATACCAAAATGGGCCTAGATCAATACTTGGGGTTGTCTACTACACTACACTAAAGCTAAAATTAACCCTACAAGCTCCCTACAAGTTCCCTAATTAATCCCTGCACTGCTGAGCATAATACACTTGTGGTGTGCAGCAGCATTTAGCGGACTTCTAATTACTTAAAAACAACGCCAAAGCGATATATGTCTGCTATTTCTGAACAAAGGGGATCCCAGAGAAGCATTTACAACCATTTGTGCCATAATTGCACAAAATGTTTGTTAATGATTTCAGTGAGAAACCTAAAATTTGGAAAAATTTTACTTTTTTTTTTTATTTGATCGCATTTGGCGGTGAAATGGTGGCATGAAATATACCAAAATGGGCCTAGATCAATACTTTGGGATGTCTTCTAAAAAAAAATATATATACATGTAAATGGATATTCAGAGATTCCTGAAAGATATTAGTGTTCCAATGTAACTAGCGCTAATTTTGAAAAAAAGTGGTTTGGAAATAGCAAAGTGCTACTTATATTTATGGCCCTATAACTTGCAAAAAAAGCAAAGAACATGTAAACATTGGGTATTTATAAACTCAGGACAAAATTTAGAAACTATTTAGCATGGGTGTTTTTTGGTGGTTGTAGATGTGTAACAGATTTTGGGGGTCAAAGTTAGAAAAAGTGTGTTTTTTTCCATTTTTTCATCATATTTTGTATTTTTTTTTATAGCAAATTATAAGATATGATGAAAATAATGGTATCTTTAGAAAGTCCATTTAATGGCGAAAAAAACGGTATATAATATGTGTGGATACAGTAAATGAGTAAGAGGGAAATTACAGCTAAACACAAAGACCGCAAAAATGTAAAAATAGCCTTGGTCCCAAACGGACAGAAAATGGAAAAGTGCTGTGGTCATTAAGGGGTTAATTCAGTATTTATAGGATCACCTAAATTGCAATTAATTCTCATCTAGATTACGAGTTTTGCGTTACGGTTTTAACGCTGAAAAAATGGCCATTTCAGCATAAAAACCATAAAGCAACCATTATGAGTCTTGTCGGTATAGCTGTACTACAAGCATTTTAGCCTGTAACACAACGTCAATCCCTCACTCAAAAAAATGAGGCTAAAATGCTTGCGTTCCAGCCTATACCAACACGATCCGTTCCGCTATCTGAGAGCAGTAGTTATGAGTTTTGTGCAACAAAACTGTTACACAAAACTCATAACTAAAATGTTACAAATACACAGGGGTTAATAGTTTAATTTAGTGGCAGTGATGTAGGAGGCCAGAGGTTTAGGTGGTTAATAACTTTATTTAGTGGTGGCGATGTTGGGGAGCGGCGGAATAGGCGTTAATATCTTTATTATAGTGTCAGCGATGTTGGGGTGCGGGGGAATAGGGGTAAATAACTTTATTATAGTGGCGGTGATGTCGGGGAGCAGCGGAATAGGGGTTAATAACTTTTATTAGTGGCGGCGATGTCGGGAGCGGCAGATTAGGGGTTAATAACTTTATTTCGGTGTCGGCAATATTGGGGGCAGCAGATTAGGGGTGTTTAGACTTGGGGTTTATGTCAGGGTGTTAGGTTTAAACATAACTTTTTTTTCCCCATTGACATCAATGGGGTTGCGTTACAGCGATCGCCATTCCGCGCTTCAGGGTGTTAGTTTTTTTCTAACACTCTTTTCCCATTGATGTCTATGGGGAAAGCATGCACGAGCATGTATTCTCAGCCCTTGGATTTTGTGCGGTATGGAGCTCATTGCCTCCATATCGCACCCACAAGTCGGCTTTTTAAAAACTTGTAATGGCAGCGCTATGGAGGGTGAAATAACGCAACTTTTGTTGCGTTCGTTTCACATCCTCTATAGCGCAAAACTTGTAATCTAGGTGTCTGTTATTTAAGCTGTATTAATACTATAATTAACATGTTTAAACATGTATTTGCAAGCATGAATCAATTTCTTATTTATTTATGGCTAGATTTAGAGTTTTGTCGGTAACGACCCGCGTATCTAACGCTGGCTTTTTTCTGGCCGCACCTTTAAAATAACTCTGGTATTGAGAGTCCACAGAATGGCTGCGTTAGGCTCCAAAAAAGGAGCGTAGAGCATATTTAACGCAACTTCAACTCTCGATACCAGAGTTGCTTACGGACGCGGCCAGCCTCAAAAACGTGCTCGTGCACGATTCCCCCATAGGAAACAATGGGGCTGTTTGAGCTGAAAAAAAACCTAACACCTTCAAAAAAGCCGCGTTCAGCTCCTAACGCAGCACCATTGTTTCCTATGGGGAAACACTTCCTACGTCTGCACCTAACACTCTAACATGTACCCCGAGTCTAAACACCCCTAACCTTACACTTATTAACCCCTATTCTGCCGCCCCGCTATCGCTGACCCCTGTATATTATTTTTAACCCCTAATCTGCCGCTCCGTAAACCGCCGCTACTTACATTATCCCTATGTACCCCTAATCTGCTGCCCCTAACACCGCCGACCCCTATATTATAGTTATTAACCACTAATCTGCCCCCCACAACGTCGCCTCCACCTGCCTACACTTATTAACCCCTAATCTGCCGAGCGGACCGCACCGCTATTATAATAAAGTTATTAACCCCTAATCCGCCTCACTAACCCTATAATAAATAGTATTAACCCCTAATCTGCCCTCCCTAACATCGCCGACACCTAACTTCAATTATTAACCCCTAATCTGCCGACTGGAGCTCACCGCTATTCTAATAAATGTATTAACCCCTAAAGCTAAGTCTAACCCTAACACTAACACCCCCCTAAATTAAATATAATTTTAATCTAACGAAATTAATTAACTCTTCTTAAATAAATTATTCCTATTTAAAGCTAAATACTTACCTGTAAAATAAATCCTAATATAGCTACAATATAAATTATAATTATATTATAGCTATTTTAGGATTAATATTTATTTTACAGGTAACTTTGTATTTATTTTAACCAGGTACAATAGCTATTAAAAAGTTAAGAACTATTTAATAGCTAAAATAGTTAAAATAATTACAAATTTACCTTTAAAATAAATCCTAACCTAAGTTACAATTAAACCTAACACTACACTATCAATAAATAAATTAAATAAAATACCTATAATTATCTACAATTAAACCTAACACTACACTATCAATAAATAAATGAAATACAATTCCTACAAATAAATACAATGAAATAAACTAACTAAAGTACAAAAAATAAAAAAGAACTAAGTTACAAAAAATAAAAAAATATTTACAAACATTAGAAAAATATTACAACAATTTTAAACTAATTACACCTACTCTAAGCCCCCTAATAAAATAACAAATCCCCCCAAAATAAAAAAAATGCCCTACCCTATTCTAAATTACTAAAGTTCAAAGCTCTTTTACCTTACCAGGGGTTAATACTATTTATTATAGGGTTAGTGAGGCGGATTAGGGGTTAATAACTTTATTATAATAGTGGTGCGGTCCGGTCGGCAGATTAGGGGTTAATAAGTGTAGGCAGGTGGAGGCGACGTTGAGGGCGGCAGATTAGGGGTTAATAAATATAATATAGGGGTCGGCGGTGTTAGGGGCAGCAGATTAGGGGTACATAAGTATAACATAGGTCGGCAGATTAGGGGTTAAAAAAATTTAATCGAGTGTCGGCGATGTGGGGGGACCTCGGTTTAGGGGTACATAGGTAGTTTATGGGTGTTAGTGTACTTTAGAGCACAGTAGTTAAGAGCTTTATGAACCGGCGTTAGCCCAGAAAGCTCTTAACTACTGACTTTTTTCTGCGGCTGGAGTTTTGTCGTTAGATTTCTAAAGCTCACTTCAGACACTCTAAATACCGGAGTTAGAAAGATCCCATTGAAAAGATAGGATACGCAAATGACGTAAGGGGATCTGCGGTATGGAAAAGTCGCGGCTGAAAAGTGAGCGTTAGACCCTTTTTTGACTGACTCCAAATACCGGCGGTAGCCTAAAACCAGCGTTAGGAGCCTCTAACGCTGGTTTTCACGGCTACCGCCAAACTCCAAATCTAGGCCTTAATTTGCATACAAATGTTATGATTTGAGCTATATTTGTCACTTTTAAATAAACAAAAATCAATCGGCTAGATTACGAGTTTTGGGTTAGAAGCTATGCGGTGCTAACGAGCAGTTTTCTCTCACCGCTCACTTACCTGCAGCGCTGGTATTATGGGTTTTTACAAACCCGGCGCTAAAAGACAAGAAGTGAGCGTTGAGCAAAATGTTGCTCCTTACCGCACTCCAATACCAGCGCTGCTTAAGTCAGTGGTGAGCTGGTCGTACGTGCTCGTGCATGATTTCCCCATAGGAATCAACGGGGAGAGCCGGCTGAAAAAAAGTCTAACACCTGCAAAAAAGCAGAGTAAAACTCAGTAACGCAGCCCCATTGATTCCTATGGGGAAATAATATTTATGTTTACACCTAACACCCTAACATGAACCCCAAGTCTAAACACCCCTAATCTTACACTTATTAACCCCCAATCTGCCGCCCCCGACATCGCCAACACCTGCATTATATTTATTAACCCCTAATCTGCCACTCCGGACACCGCCGCCACCTACATTATACTTATGAACCCCTAACCTGCTGCCCCCAACATCGCCGACACCTACATTATATTTATTAACCCCTAATCTGCCGCCAAAATCGTCGCCACCACTATAATAAACATATTAACCCCTAAACAACCCCTAAACTGCCCCTCTCCCGCCTGGCAAACATTAGTTAAATATTATTAACCCCGTATCTGCCGTCCCTAATATCGCCACCACCTACCTACATTTATTAACCCCTAATCTGCCGCCCCCAACGGAGCCGCCACTATACTAAATGTATTTACCCCTAAACCTAAGTCTAACCCTAACACCCCCTAACTTAATATAATTACAATAAATCTAACAAAAAATTCCTATCATTAACTAAATAATTCCTATTTAAAACTAAATACTTACCTATAAAAAAACCTAAGCTAGCTACAATATAACTAATAGTTACATTGTAGCTAGCTTAGGGTTTATTTTTATTTTACAGGCAAGTTTGTATTTATTTTAACTAGGTAGAATAGTTATTAAATAGTTATTAACTATTTAATAACTACCTAGCTAAAATAAATACAAAAGTACCTGCAAAATAAAACCTAACCTAAGTTACAATAAAACCTAACACTACACTATAATTAAATAAATTAACTAAATTAACAACAATTAAATAAATTAAATTAGCTAAAGTACAAACCCCCCCCACTAAATTACAGAAAATAATAAACAAATTACAAGATATTTAAACTAATTACACCTAATCTAATAGCCCTATTGTAATAAAAAAAGCCCCCCCAAAATAAAAAAAACCCTAGCCTAAACTAAACTTCCAATAGCCCTTAAAAGGGCATTTTGCGGGGCATTGCCCCAAAGTAATCAGCTCTTTTACCTGTAAAAAAAATAATACAAACAACCCCCCCAACAGTAAAACCACCCACACAACCAAACCCCCAAATAAAATACTATCTAAAAAAAAACTAAGCTCCCCATTGCCCTGAAAAGGGCATTTGGATGGGCATTGCCCTTAAAAGGGCAGTTAGCTCTTTTGCGGCCCAAAGTCCCTAACCTAAAAATAAAACCCACCCAATACACCCTTAAAAAAACCTAACACTAACCCCCTGAAGATCGACTTACAGTTCTGAAGATCGGACATCCATCCTCAAGGAAGCGGCAGAAGTTTTCATCCAACCGGGCCGAAGTCCTCAATGAAGCCGGGAGAAGTCTTCATCCAGGCCAGGCGAAGTGGTCCTCCAGACGGGCAGAAGTCTTCATCCAGACAGCATCTTCTGTCTTCATCCATCCGACGCGGAGCGGCTCCATCTTCAAGACATCCAACGCTCAGCATCCTCTTCTTCCGACGATGGATTTTTTCTACCTTAATTCCAATTGGCTGATAGAATTCTATCAGCCAATCGGAAGCTAAGGGACGCCATCTTGGATGACATCACTTAAAAGAACCTTCATTAGTCTTTAGTCGTCGGAAGAAGAGGATGCTCCACATCGGATGTCTTGAAGATGGAGCTGCTTTTAAGGGCTATTGGTAGTTTAGTTTAGGCTAGGGTTTTTTTTTATTTTGGGGGGGCATTTTTATTTTAATAGGGCTATTAGATTAGGTGTAATTAGTTTAAATATCTTGTAATTTGTTTATTATTTTCTGTAATTTAGTTGGGGGGGTTGTACTTTAGCTAATTTAATTTATTTAATTGTTGTTAATTTAGTTAATTTATTTAATTATAGTGTAGTGTTAGGTGTTATTGTAACTTAGGTTAGGTTTTATTTTACAGGTACTTTTGTATTTATTTAGCTAGGTAGTTATTAAATAGTTAATAACTATTTAATAACTATTCTACCTAGTTAAAATAAATACAAACTTGCCTGTAAAATAAAAAATTAACCCTAAGCTAGCTATAATGTAACTATTAGTTATATTGTAGCTAGCTTAGGGTTTATTTTATAGGTAAGTATTTAGTTTTAAATAGGAATTATTTAGTTAATGATAGGAATTTATAGTTAGATTTATTGTAATTATATTTAAGTTAGGGGGTGTTAGGGTTAGGGTTAGACTTAGGTTTAGGGGTTAATACATTTAGTATAGTGGCGGCGATGTTGGGGGCGACAGATAAGGGGTTAATAATATTTAACTAATGTTTGCCAGGTGGGAGTGCGGCGGTTTAGGGGTTAATATGTTTATTATAGTAGCAGCGACGTTGAGGGAGGCAGATTAGGGGTTAATAAATATAATGTAGGTGTCAGCGATGTTGAGGGCAGCAGATTAGGAGTTCATAAATATAATGTAGGTGGTGGAGGTGTCCGGAGCGGCAGATTAGGGGTTACAAATTTTATTTTACTGTTTGCGATGCGGGTGGGCCTTGGTTTAGGGGTTAATAGGTAGTTTATGGGTGTTAGTGTACTTTTTAGCACTTTAGTTATGAGTTTTATGTTACGGCGTTGTACCATAAAACTCTTAACTACTGACTTTTAAATGCATTAGGACCGCTCACTTTTTGGCCTCCCAGGACAGACTTGTAATACCCGCGCTATGGAAATCCCATAGAAATATAGACTTTACGAAGTTTACGTAAGTCGTTTTGTGGTAAGGTCAAAGAAGTGTGCGGTGACCCTAAACCTTCAAGATTCGAAATACCAGCGGGCGTAAAAAAGCAGCGTTAGGACCTCTTAACGCTGCTTTTTTACCCTAATGCCCAACTCGTAATGTAGCCGAATGATTTTTAACATCTGAACTAAGCATGTGCAATAATTTTAATAATAAACAAATTAAATTTAATGGCTAAGAAATGCAGCTAAACAGTATCGCCTAGATTTAGAGTTCTGCGGCCAAAGGGTTGCGTTAGCTACGCTGGCTTTTTCCTGCCGCACCTTTTAAATACCGCTGGTATTTAGAGTTCACAGAATGGCTGCGTTAGGCTCCAAAAAAGGAGCGTATAGCATATTTACCGCAACTTCAACTCTCAATACCAGCGGTGCTTACGGACGCGGCCAGCTTCAAAAACGTGCTCATGCACGATATCCCCATAGAAAACAATGGGGCAGTTTGAGCTGAAAAAAAACCTAACACCTGCAAAAAAGCCGCTTTCAGCTCCTAACGCAGCCCCATTGTTTTCTATGGGGAAACACTTCCTACGTCTGCACCTAACACTCTAACATGTACCCCGAGTCTAAACACCCCTAACCTTACACTTATTAACCCCTATTCTGCCGCCCCCTCTATCGCTGACACCTGCATATTTTTTTTAACCCCTAATCTGCCGCTCCGTACACCGCTGCAACCTACATTATCCCTATGTACCCCTAATCTGCTGCCCCTAACACCGCCAACCCCTATATTATATTTATTAACCACTAATCTGCCCCCCACAACGTCGCCTCCACCTGCCTACACTTATTAACCCCTAATCTGCCGAGCGGACCGCACCGCTATTATAATAAAGTTATTAACCCCTAATCCGCCTCACTCCCGCCTCAATAACCCTATAATAAATAGTATTAACCCCTAATCTGCCCTCCCTAACATCACCGACACCTAACTTCAAGTATTAACCCCTAATCTGCCGATAGGAGCTCACCGCTACTCTAATAAATTTTTTAACCCCTAAAGCTAATTTTAACCCTAACACCCCCCTAAATTAAATATAATTTTATTCTAACTAAATAAATTAACTCTTATTAAATAAATTATTCCTATTTAAATCTAAATACTTACCTGTAAAATAAATCCTAATATAGCTACAATATAAATTATAATTATATTATAGCTATTTTAGGATTAATATTTATTTTACAGGCAACTTTGTATTTATTTTAACCAGGTACAATAGCTATTAAATAGTTAAGAACTATTTAATAGCTAAAATAGTTAAAATAATTACAAAATTACCTGTAAAATAAATCCTAACCTAAGTTACAATTAAACCTAACACTACACTATCAATAAATTAATTAAATAAAATAAAAAATTTTAGAGAGTGGCGGCGATGTGGGGGGGCCTCGGTTTAGGGGTACATAGGTAGTTTATGGGTGTTAGTGTACTTTAGAGCACAGTAGTTAAGAGCTTTATAAACCGGTGTTAGCCCAGAAAGCTCTTAACTACTGACTTTTTTCTGCGGCTGGAGTTTTGTCGTTAGAATTCTAACGCTCACTTCAGCCACGACTCTAAATACCGGAGTTAGAAAGATCCCATTGAAAAGATAGGATACGCAATTGACGTAAGGGGATCTGCAGTATGGAAAAGTCGCGGCTGAAAAGTGAGCGTTAGACCCTTTAATGACTGACTCAAAATACCAGAGGGCGGTAAAAACCAGCGTTAGGAGCCTCTAACGCTGGTTTTGACGGCTACCGCCCAACTCTAAATCTAGGCCTATGTTTGCAATCTGAAAAGTTCAAACATACGGAGAAAATGTGGAAAAGAGTTTTCTGATAGATTGAAATACTGTTGTTGAATTGTGCCCACAAAAATACATTTGAAAAGCTTAAAGGGACACTGAACCCAATTTTTTTCTTTCGTGATTCAGATAGAGGTTGCAATTTAAAGCAACTTTCTAATTTACTCCTAATATCAAATTTTCTTCATTCTCTTGATATGTTTATTTGGAAAGCAAGAATATAAGTTTAGATGTCGGCCCATTTTTGGTGAACAGCCTGGGTTGTCCTTGCTGATTGGACAGCACCAATAAACAAGTGCTGTCCATGGTCTGAACCAAAAATGTGCTGGCTCCTTAGCTTAGATGCCTTTTCTTCAAATAAAGATAGCAAGAGATGCTCTATATGAATCATGAAAGAAAAAAATTGGGTTCAGTGTCCCTTTAACATAAGAGGGTTATTGTAGAATTTTGAAATGGATTCAAATCTGAAAACTACACAAGCGGCCATGCAAGTATTTTGTGGCTCAAATACAATTGTGGTAGGATTATATTCTTATCTCCTTTCCTTGTGTTTGATTTTATGTCTCTCATGTGTCCTCTTTAGTTGCAAATTTCCTAAATTACTGGACTAGCACAATTTAAATAAACATTTTATATAAGATAGATAAATTTGTCTCCCCCGCAAGGGGGCACTGCAATGCATTTTTTGTTCAATCAGTGTTGTAGAAAGAAAAGAGGCATGATGTATTGTCATCAACAAAGACACAGAAGAGATGGAACCATAGATAGTAACGGCTGGAAATCAGTAGCAGGAAATCTATAAAAGAAAAACATGAAAAAGCATATAAGCCAGTAATGTGGAGAGATCTAGAACTATACACTTGGTCTGATATTCAAAACCTTGCCACTAACACAAGATAGTCTAAGAAGCCTTCTATGTACGGCAAAGCCCTTAAAAAACAATTAGAAACACAAATTTTAACTTGAGACATGTTTATGTTGCTATTTAGTGTTCTATATGTGAAACAGTCTCCTACATTACAATACAAGGTCTAAAAAACCCCAAAGATTTTATGTGAAGCGAGGTTTTGAATATCAGGCCCATTGTAAGAAGCTAGTTTTTGGATTTTTCTCTATAAAAATCATAGTTTACCCTTGTAAAAGTAGTCCATGTTTAATGTTAAATGCCTGACACCTAGATTATGAGGTTTGCGCTAAACAGGGTGCAAAAATAACGCCATAAAAATTGCGTTATTGCACTCTCCATAGCGCTGCCATTACTGAAAAAACTCCTTGTGCTGTACGTTATGGTGCGTTAGGCTCCATACAACACAAAAGCCAAGGGCTGAGTTTACATGCTTGTGCATGCTTTCCCCTATAGATATTAATGGGGAGAGAGTGTTAGACAAAAAAAATAACATCTGCGATCACGGAATGGAGATCGCCATAACGCAACCCCATTGATGTCTATGAGGAAAAGAAAAAAATACCCTAACATAAACCTCTAGTCTAAACACCCCTAATCCGCCGCGCCTGACATCGTCGACACTAATAAAAGTTATTAACCATATACCGCCGTTCCCCTGCATCGCTGACACTAAGAAAAGTTATTAACCCCTATTCTGCCACCCCCGATATCGCTGACACCTAAATAAACATATTAACCCCTAAACCGCTGGCCCCCACATCACAAAACACTGAATTAAACTATTAACCCCTAAACCTAACACTCCCTAACTTTAAATTAAAATTACAATATAACTATCTTTAAAAAAATAAAAACTTACCTGTGCAATAAAAATAAAAATAAGTTTAAACTATAAATGAACATAACATAACTGTTCTAATAAAATAAAAAACTACCAATTTAAAACCTAAATTAAATATTTAAAAAAACCTAACACTACAAAAACAAATAATCTAAGATTACAAAAAATAATAAACACTAAATTACAAAAAAAACACCTCTAAAATTAGAGAAAATAATAAACGAAATTGTCAAAAATGAAAACAATTACATCTATTCTAATAGCCCTATAAAAATAAAAAAGCCCCCCAAAATAAAAAAAACTAACCTTTAATAAACTACAAATAGCCCTTAAAAGGGTCTTTTGTAGGGCATTGCCCTAAGTTAAACAGCTCTTTTACCTTAAAAAATTACTAAGTCCCCCCAAAAGGTAAACCCCCCACCCAACCAACCCCCCAAAATAAAAAACCTAACTCTAAAAACTCCTAAGCTACCGATTGCCTCTAAAGGGGCATTTGTATGGGCATTGCCCTTAAAAGGGCATTCAGCTCTTTAACAAGTGCCCAAAGCCCTAATCTAAAAAAAAAAAACACCCAAGAAAATTAAAAAAATAAAAACTAACACTAACCCCATAAAATCTACTCATGGTTCCTGAAGTCCAGACATCCATCTTCATCCAAGCGGAGAGAAGTCTTCATCCAGGCGGCAACGCCATCTTGGGGACGTCTTCTATCTTCATCCTGGCGGCACAGAGCGGAGCTATCCTGGAGGGAGATGACATCCTGCGCGGAGCGTTCCTCTTCATACCATCACCGCCGTACACTGACGTTGAATGCAAGGTACCCATTTCAAAATGGCGTACTTTGCATTCCTATTGGCTGAATTGATTCTTCAAATTCAAATCAGCCAATAGGATGAGAGCTTCTTAAATCCTTTTGGTTGTTCAAATCAGCCAATAGGATTTCAGTAGCTCTCATCCTATTGGCTGATTTGAAAAGCCAATAGGATTTAAGAAGCTCTCATCTTATTGGCTGATTTGAATTTGAAGAATCAAATCAGTCCATAGGAATGCAAGGTACACCATTTTTAAATGGGTACCTTGCATTTAACATCAGTGTACGGTGGTGATCGTATGAAGAGGATGCTCCGAGCAGAATGTCATAGCCCTCCAGGATAGCACTGCTCTGCACCGCCGGGCTGAAGATAGAAGACGTCCCCGAGATGGATGATGGTTTTGCTGCTTGGATGAAGACTTCTAGCTGCCTGGATGAAAATGGATGTCCGGACTTCAGCAACTGTGAGTAGATTTTATGGGGTTAGTGTTAGTTTTTTTTTTTAAATATTTCTAGATGGGTTTTTTTTTTTAGATTAGGGATGGGCACTTGTAAAAGAGCTGAATGCCCTTTTATGGTCAGTAAAAGAGCTGAATGCCCTTTTAAGGGCAATGCCCATACAAATGCCCCTTTAGGGGCAATGGGTAGTTTAGGATTTTTTAGAGTTAGGTATTTTTATTTTGGAGTATTGTTTGGGTGGGGGGGGGTACTTTTAGGGGGGACTTAGTAATTTTTAAAGGTAAAAGAGGTGTTTAACTTAGGGCAATGCCCTACAAAAGGCCCTTTTAAGGGCTATTGGTAGTTTATTGTAGGTTAGGGGGTGTTTTTATTTTGGTTTAATTTTTATTTTTATAGGGCTATTAGATTAGGTGTAATTGTTTTTATTTTTGATAATTTTCGTTTATTATTTTCTGTAATCTTAGAGTTTTTTATTTTTTGTAATTTAGTGTTTAATATTTTTTGTAATCTTAGATTTTTTAAATAAGTGTTAGTTTTTTTTAAAAATTTAATTTAGGTTTTTAATTGGTATTTTTTTTATTGTATTAGAATAGTTATGTTAGGTTAATTTATAGTTTAAATTTAGTTTTTTTTATTTCACAGGTAAGTTTTTATTTAAAGATAGTTATCGCCAACACTTTATTATAGTGTTGGCGATATGGGGGGCCGGTGGTTTAGGGGTTAATAGGTTTATTTAGGTGTCGACGATATCGGGGGTGGCAGAAAAGGGGTTGATAACTTTTATTAGTGATGGCGATGTTGGGGAGCGGCGAATTAGGGGTTAATAACTTTTATTAGTGTCAAGGAGCGGCGGATTAGGGATTAATAGGTTTATTTAATAGTCACGATGTGGGTGGGCGGCAGATTGGGGGTTAATAAATTTAATATAGTGTTTGTGATGCGGGAGGGAGGCGGTTTAGGGGTTAATAGGTAGTTTATGGGTGTTAGTGTACTTTGTAACATTTTAGTTATGAGTTTTGTGAAACATTTTTGTTACACAAAATTTATAACTACTGCTCTCAGATGGCGGTATGGATCATGTCGGTATAGGCTGTAACGCAAGCATTTTAGCCGGTCCGCACAACCTATAATACAGGCGCTATGAAAATCCTGCACTCATACGTAATTATTTTTGAGTGCGGAATGGATGTTGCGTTACAGGCTAAAATGCTTGCGGTATAGCTATACCGCCGCGACTCGTAATATACGTTCTTGGCTATTCCATGCTCAATGGACAATTTTTTAGCGATATAGCCGTACTGCAAAACTTGTAATCTAGCCGTTAGTTAGGTTGGAATCAGATGAATGTAAGAAACTGAATCATTAAATTATACATTATGCAAAGAGACAAATAAAAAAGTTGCAATTTTATGAACATTGTCACTTGCATGAAGTAGTTTTAGAAATAAATTAATATATGTGAAAATACGTCTTTAATTAGAGTTTATTTGTTAATGTTCTGATTGCTACGTAAGTTTGCCACAATGGTATTTCCGTGTGTTTAGGAATGGTTAAGGGATTACTAATGTGCTACACTTTTCACACTAACAAATATTAGTTTTTAATGACTAATTAGTAGTAAATAATTAACACTAATAGCATCGTCAGCATTTTACACTAATGATTTTTGATGCCTTTTCTCATTTTGTAACTATCCACACATAATTTACATTTTTACGGCAGAGCTTCTGTGTTTTGTGTAATGACAAATATACATTTGTATGCCAGTCATATATAGTAATATGTAAGAACGGAAGATTGGCATATGTACTACTATTTAATGAAATTTAGCATTGCTCGGTATGTGAACATCACCTTCCTAAAGCTGTAATTGACTACAAAATGAATCGGCTAATGGTAACATACTAACATGATGGCTATGCTAAAGTTCTTAGGACCTAACATGTAAATTAGAGGCTTTGTTACAGGTGGAGCATTATCAATAGCGTTATCTTTTGTGCGACTTTATACAAAGATAGCTCATAATCTGGTATTGCAAGTGGCTAAATAAATATTTTAACCAAAGCATTGTGCACCCTATACTTCTAATGGATAGCGCAGGCAGCACATGGGGAGAGTATGGCTGACTTAAAGGACACTAAAATCAAAATTAAACTTTCAAGATACATAGACCATGAGGTTTTAAGAGACATTCCAGTTTACTTCCATTATCAAATTGTGCACAATCTATTTATATGGGCAATTTCTGAGGTACCAGCTCCTACTGAGCATGTGCAAGAGTTCAGAGTGTATAAGTATATATGAGTCTGCTATTGGCTGATAGCTAATATTTTTGTAAGTGTGTAGCACTGAAATTAAAACTAGACATGTGCGTTTCGATTCGTTCCAAATCCAAATTCGGACGGATTTGTTAAATTCGGAGATTCGGATCGATTTGAATTTCCGAAATACGGTAGTACCGAATCTACCAAATAAATCCGAATTAGTTTGGATTTATTCGGTAGATTTGGATGGCCATGGATTACACTAGTATTGTACAGTATATTAGGTTATATCACTCTGCTATGGGTTACACCTAATATACACTACATAAAACTAGTCTAATACACAGCACATCCCACCTAACACATACCAAAATTCCGAATTTCCGAATCAAACCAAACCGAATCGAACCGAATTCAGCAGAATTTATTCGAATCCGAATGAATCCAAAACGAATCCAAAATGAATTCATTCAAATTTTTCCGAATTCGAATCGATCCGAACCGAAATTCGAAAAAATCTGAATCGATCCGAACCGAAACAAATTTTTCGATCATGCACAAGTCTACTTAAAACATTTAAGCCTCTTCTAACTTATCCTCCTCCTGGACAAGAATATAAAAAGGATTCTTTATAGGGTATTTCTAGATAAGGCACTAAAAACAGCAATAAGTGTTAAAACCAGGAGATTGAATAGCTTACAAATGGCACAATGTTGCCTAAGGTACAAATAAATGCAGTAAATAAATGGACCTAATACACGGACAATATTAGCAGATGTTAAAAAGTGAAGAATGCAAAAACCTTTTAAAATAATGCTTTATTTTTTAAAATGCTTGATTAAGTTAAATATTGCACATATATTCTAAAATGTTAAAGACCCTAAAAGTAATTTTATTTTTGACTTTTCTGAGCCTGTCAAGTCCTTCTTTTGACCCATTTTGCCAAAGGAAAGGAAGTTGCCTAATAATTATGCACACCTGATATAGGGTGTTGATGTCATTAGACCACACCCCTTCTCATTACAGAGATGCACATCACCTAATATGCTTAATTGGTAGTAGGCTTTCGAGCCTATACAGCTTGGAGTAAGACAACATGAATAAAGAGGATGATGTGGTCAAAATACTCATTTGCCTAATAATTCTGCACTCCCTGTATTTATATTATTAACTAAGTTAATCCTATTTAAAACTAAATACTTACCTATAAAATAAACCCTAATATAGCTACAATATAAATAATAATTATATTGTAGCTATCTTACGATTTATTTTTATTTTACAGGTACCTTTCAATTTATTTTAACTAGGTACAATAGCTATTAAATAGTTATTAACTATTTAATAGCTTACCTAGCTAAAATAAAGAGAAATTAACCTATAAAATAAAAACTAACCTAAGTTACAATTACACCTAACACTACACTATACTTTAATAAATTATTCCTATTTAAAACTAAATACTTACCTGTAAAATAAACCCTAATATAGCTACAATATAATTAATAATTACATTGTAGCTATCTTAGGATTTATATTTATTTTACAGGCAACTTTGTATTTATTTTAGCTAGTTAGAATAGTTATTAAATAGTTATTAACTATTTAATAACTACCTAGCTAAAAGAAATACAAAATTACCTGTAAAATAAATCCTAACCTAAGTTACAATTAAACCTAACACTACACTATCATTAAATTAATTAATTAAGCTACCTACAAATAACTACAATTAAATACAATTACAGAAACTAGCTAAAGTACAAAAAATAAAAAAAGCTAAGTTGCAAAAAATAAAAAATAAAAGTTACAAACATTTAGAAACATATTACAACAATTTTAAGCTACTTACACCTAATCTAAGCCCCCTAATAAAATAACAAACCCCCCCAAAATAAAAAAATGCCCTACCCTATTCTACATAAAAAGTAAACAGCTCTTTTGCCTTACCA
Source organism: Bombina bombina (assembly GCF_027579735.1). Lineage (NCBI taxonomy): Eukaryota > Metazoa > Chordata > Amphibia > Anura > Bombinatoridae > Bombina > Bombina bombina. The sequence continues at coordinate 228,623,703 of NC_069503.1, read as the reverse complement.
GCCCTTAAAAGGGCCTTTTGTGGGGGCATGCCCCAAAGTTCAGCTCTTTTGCCTGTAAAAGAAAAATACAACCCCCCCCTCAACATTAAAACCCACCACCCACATACCCCTAATCTAACCCAAACCCCCCTTAAAATAACCTAACACTAATCCCCTGAAGATCATCCTACCTTTAGTTGTCTTCACTCAGCCGAGCCACCGATGGAACTGAAGAGGACATCCGGACCGGCAGAAGTTATCCTCCAAGGGGCGCTGAAGAAATCTTCCATCCGATGAAGTGATCCTCCAAGCGGCGCTGAAGAAATCTTCCATCCGGGCGAGGTCATCTTCCAAGAGGCGCTGAAGAAGTCTTCTATCCGGGCGAGGTCATCGTCGAAGCCGGGTCTTGAATCTTCATCCCGCCGACGCGGAACATCCTCCTTTCCCGACGAACTACCGACGAATGAAGGCTCCTTTAAGGGACGTCATCCAAGATGGCGTCCCTTCAATTCCGATTGGCTGATAGGATTCTATCAGCCAATCGGAATTAAGGTAGGAAAAATCTGATTGGCTGATGGAATCAGCCAATCAGATTCAAGTTCAATCCGATTGGCTGATCCAATCAGCCAATCAGATTGAGCTCACATTCTATTGGCTGATTGGAACAGCCAATAGAATGCGAGCTCAATCTAATTGGCTGATTGAATCCAGATTCAGATTTTTCCTACCTTAATTCCGATTGGCTGATAGAATCCTATCAGCCGATCGGAATTGAAGGGACGCCATCTTGGATGACGTCCCTTAAAGGAGCCTTCATTCGTCTGTAGTTCGTCGGGAAAGGAGGATGTTCCGCGTCGGCGGGATGAAGATTCAAGACCCGGCTTCGACGATGACCTCGCCCGGATAGAAGACTTCTTCAGCGCCTCTTGGAAGATGACCTCGCCCGAATGGAAGATTTCTTCAGCGCCGCTTGGAGGATCACTTCATCGGATGGAAGATTTCTTCAGCGCCCCTTGGAGGATAACTTCTGCCGGTCCGGATGTCCTCTTCAGTTCCATCGGTGGCTCGGCTGAGTGAAGACAACTAAAGGTAGGATGATCTTCAGGGGATTAGTGTTAGGTTATTTTAAGGGGGGTTTGGGTTAGATTAGGGGTATGTGGGTGGTGGGTTTTAATGTTGGGGGGGGGTTGTATTTTTCTTTTACAGGCAAAAGAGCTGAACTTTGGGGCATGCCCCCACAAAAGGCCCTTTTAAGGGCTGGTAAGGCAAAAGAGCTGTTTACTTTTTAATGTAGAATAGGGTAGGGCATTTTTTTATTTTGGGGGGGTTTGTTATTTTATTAGGGGGCTTAGATTAGGTGTAAGTAGCTTAAAATTGTTGTAATATGTTTTTAAATGTTTGTAACTTTTATTTTTTATTTTTTGTAACTTAGCTTTTTTTATTTTTTGTACTTTAGTTAGTTTATGTAATTGTATTTAATTGTAGTTATTTGTAGGTAGTTTAATTAATTAATTTAATGATAGTGTAGTATTAGGTTTAATTGTAACTTAGGTTAGGATTTATTTTACAGGTAATTTTGTATTTCTTTTAGCTAGGTAGTTATTAAATAGTTAATAACTATTTAATAACTATTCTAACTAGCTAAAATAAATACAAAGTTACCTGTAAAATAAATATAAATCCTAAGATAGCTACAATGTAATTATTAATTATATTGTAGCTATATTAGGGTTTATTTTACAGGTAAGTATTTAGTTTTAAATAGGAATAATTTATTAAAGTATAGTGTAGTGTTAGGTGTAATTGTAACTTAGGTTAGTTTTTATTTTACAGGTTAATTTCTCTTTATTTTAGCTAGGTAAGCTATTAAATAGTTAATAACTATTTAATAGCTATTGTACCTAGTTAAAATAAATTGAAAGATACCTGTAAAATAAAAATAAATTTTAAGATAGCTACAATATAATTATTATTTATATTGTAGCTATATTTGGGTTTATTTTATAGGTAAGTATTTAGTTTTAAATAGGATTAACTTAGTTAATAATATAAATATGATTTAGATTTATTTAATTAATATTTAAGTTAGGGGGGTGTTAGGGTTAGTGTTAGACTTAGGTTTAGGGGTTAATAATTTTATTACAGTGGCGGCAGTGTAGTGGGGGGCAGGATAGGGGTTAATAAATGTATTATAGGTGGCAACGATGTAGGGGGGGCAGGATAGGGATTAATAAATTTAAGATAGGTTGTGGCGGGTTCAGGGAGCGGCGGTTTAGGGGTTAAACTATTTATTTATTTGCGGCGAGGTGCGGGATCAGCAGGATAGGGGTTAATAACTTTATTACAGAGGGCGGCGGTATAGGGGGAGCAGAATAGGGGTTAATAGGTATAATGTAGGTGGCGGTGGGCTCCGGGAGCGGCGGTTTAGGGGTTAAGACATTTATTATAGTTGCGGTGGGCTCCGGGAGCGGCGGTTTAGGGGGTAATAACTTTATTTAGTTGCGGCGGTGTAGGGGGGGCAGATTAGGGGTGTTTAGACTCGGGGTACGTGTTAGGGTGTTAGGTGTAGACAGCTCCCATAGGAATCAATGGGATATCTGGCAGCAGCGAACTTGTACTTTCGCTATGGTCAGACTCCCATTGATTCCTATGGGATCCGCCGCCTCCAGGCTGGCGGATTGAAAACCAGGTACGCTGGGCCGTAAAAGTGCCGAGCGTACCTGCTAGTTTTTTGATAACTAGCAAAAGTAGTGAGATTGTGCCGCACTTGTGTGCGGAACATCTGGAGTGACGTAAGAATCGATCTGTGTCGGACGGAGTCTGGCGGATCGAAGCTTACGTCACAAAATTCTACTTTTGCCGGTCTGAAGCCTTTGATAACTAAGGCGAATCAGCCTCGCCACAAATACGCTGCGGAATGCCAGCGTATTTGAGGTTGACGGCTTGATAACTAGGCCCCCATAGCTGTAATCACATTTCCTAACTATGAAACTTGTACACAACTAAAACTTGATCATCATCCAATGTCTCCTATGTCTATATAATGAGGTGTATTACATAGATTGTTCCCCTATAATTATTATGACCCAAATATCAGATTGGGTATTGTAGGAAAATGCACTTCTTAAGCCATCATTTGTTGATCTTTGCACACATCCTTACTTTGATTGCAGACATTATGCTTTTTAGCAGACATGACTTAGTCTTGTCTAGTTCACAGTGTAATTAGAAAATAATTTGGCTGCATATGTAGTTTCAGTTTTCTTTTGGCAACACTTCAGAATTCCATTGGCAAAATGTCATATACTCCCCTCTATCTGCCCTTCTTCGTGTCTTCCATTGCATACAGCTTTCAAACTACACTGGGAGAGGTGTTTGTAATTCTCATACATTAGATATGACCATTAGCAATGAATGCAGAATCCAAGCCATAATGACCATTTAACACTAGTTATTTTTACATAAATATTTATTGCATGCTGCACTTTGTATTTTACCTGCTAAGGAGCATATGTATTCATCTATATTCCATATATTTCTGGAAGTGCCCTGTTACATTTGCATCTTATGTTTTATAACTCAAGAATATAAAACGCATCTGTTTTTGTCTAAAGTTTGTATTATGTATTACTTTTTGTTTGATTATCTGCCTCTACATTTTAAGCTTTGATTACCATTTCTTATTAGCATTGTTTAAGTAACATATAACAGATTGTCATATATATATATATATATATATATATATATATATATATATATATATATATATATTAAAATATATACAAGTCTCAAATCAATTAATACAAAACAATTGCTTGTTTTGCAGTCAAGGAATACACTCATTACTCATTATAAAACTAGTTTTTATTAAATACACACATTCTATACATATTGGCAAGTAGTTATTGAACACATTTACCTGGCACATTACAGCCATAGAACATTATATACAATTTCAACACTCATTTGTTTCAGACAAAATAATAAACAGTATAGCTAATCCTGTTCGGAGCATCTGCTATCATAACAAAATAAATTTCTTAAAAGGAGGTATGCTACGTAAACATATTGTTAATAAAGTCAGCTATAACCAAGGTCATATCAATATGAGGGAAAACATTTTTAATGTAATCTCTATAGAATTTCCTTCACATAGGAAGAAAAAAGGCCCCTTTGTACCTTTCACTTATCTACAGTATACAGAGGACATTTCTGCATTTCAATAAAAAAAGACAAATGCTACAGTAGTATGATGTCATGAGCCGAACTAGCACATCTAATCAGTATGATTTTGAGGTACTAGATAGAAACTGCAGTTAGGTAACCTTGTGAATAATATATATCATGTTAGAGCGCAGTCCTCCTATGTCAATCTGAGCCTCTCATGGACTTTGCCAAGCATCAAACATATATTCTTTAGAAAGGCTTAATTATATGAGAGGCCACTCTTGGACGTCTTAGAAATATAATTAAGACAATCATAAGACAAGACGGAAAGCCTTTAGTTTACTCAGCTTGGTAGGCTAGTTTATAAAGTGCAAGTCACTGCCAGTGTATCCCCGGTGTAGATGCAGGCATAAAGCCACAAACAAGACTCCTTAGATCTCCCTCAAATTGATCCTCCACATCTTGCACACAGGTCTCAGCTTCATCTGATTCTCCAGCTTGGAAGTCCTCAAATTGATTTTTCAGGTAAATAGATGCTATAGCTCCTCTGATATCCATATGTCAAGTCTGGACATTTGGGGGAGCAGAGAAGAGAAGAGCTACAGGGAGTTTGCATATTTCCTCATTACATGCCTTAATGACTCTATCCTTATCAGTAAAGTTATACGTTAGCACAGCATTCTCTTCTGCCATCACTAATTGTGTCAATGCCACCAATATTTTATGCAGCTCCAGCACAAAGTTTTGCTAAAGGAGCCAATTCAACTGCAACTAGCTGCAATATTCAGATGGGAAAGAATTTGCAGTTGGTGATCTAGCTGTAAGGTAAGACAGATAGGCTCCAGCTGACATTGTTGGAAAAGCTAGATTATTGCCCACTAATGTACAGCACCCATCAGCTGTTTTACCCAGGACCACTAGGGGGGTAGATGAAGGCAACAAGTACACAATCGTCATTTAAGGCTCACCATTCCATTAGTTTAGCGCTGGAAATAACATCTTCTCCTTGGGCAAAGCATAGTACACAATCTGGTATTACAATCTGATGGTAAAACAAGTTAACGAGAAAATCTTAAAAATGTCCAAACATACATATACATTTAGGGCCAGATTACAAATGATAGCGCCGGTCATGATGAGCAAGTTCGTAATAAATCTTCCAGAAAATGGTTAGCGTGGCCGATATTGCACTAGCGCAACCTATACTTTCAATGGATATCATGACCATGCTAAATAGTGCTGGTAATACAAGTTGAAAGTTATAGTTTGTGCTGAAGCAAAAGCTGAAACTGGACTTGGATATTTAGCATGACTTGAAGTAAAGTGTAAGGGTTAAAAAAAATTCACAAAACACATTAAAATAAACTATTACACATATATAAAATTTGTAATATATTTTCTTTAATTTTAATATAAATAAAAAAAGGTTTTAAAAGGGTTAAAAGGGATATGGTATATATCAAGGTGTTTGACTGGGAAGGGCTTATATATATACATTGCACCACAGAATTCTTTGGTAGTCTTCAGATTTCATAATGCCATGCACAAAATCCAGACATCCAGTGCCTGAAGCAGCAAATCAACCCCAAAACATCAGTAACCCCCACCACCATGTTTGACTGTAGGGACTGTATTCTTTTCTTTAAAAGTATCATATCTTTATCTGAAAACCGTAGAATGATGGGCTTTACCAAAAAGCTGTAATTTTGTTTCGTCTGTCCACAACACATTCTCCCAAAAGGATTTTGGCTTCCTCAGGTACGTTTTGAAAAACTCCAATCTGGCTTTTTTATGTTTATGTGTTAACAGTGGGGTCCTCCTGGGTATCCTACCATAGTGTCCCTTTTTTTGAGATGGTGACGTATAGTGCAAACTGACACACTTGAATTTGGAAGTTGATCAAGGTTCTTTATCCACCATTCGAACAATCCTATGTTGCAATCTTTGATCAATTTTTCTCTTTCAACCACGTCCAGGGAGATTAGCTGTAAACTTCTTGACAATGTTGCACACAGTGGACACAGGTACATTAAGATCTTTGGAGATAGACTTGTAACCTTGAGATTGTCCATACTTTTCCACAATTTTTGTTCTCAAATCCTGAGACAATTCTTTACTGCTCTTTCTCTTCTACATGCTAAGTGTTGCATACAGAGACACACAACAGACAGGTTCAGTCAATTTTTTTCACTATTTTAACTGGTTGCTGGTGTGATTTCTATATTGTCAGCACTTGTTAATTGATACAGGTGAGTTTAATCACAAATTACAGGAGCATGACAAACTTGGAATAAAATTAATTCTTACAATTTTGAGAAGGTGCCAATAATTTTGTCTAGTCCATTTTTTTTTTGCTTGGAATGTGTCAGATTTTGTTGTTTTTTTTCTCCACTTTTTTGTGTCATACCAATACAAACAAAAGAAATAAACATGAAAATGCCTAAATATTTGTAATTGGAACAAATTTCTGGGCGAAGTGATGCATCATCTGACAGAAATGCAGGGGTTCCAATATTTTTGACCATGACTGTTTGTACACACACACACACACACACACATATAAACACACACACACTTTTAACCCCTTCCTAGTCAAATTCCCAGCATGCTGAAGGTAGTATAAGCTACAGGTGAACTTTTTTACCTGTAGCTTAGGAACATTTACATTCATTTAACGAAAACAAATGTAAATCTATTACAAATATTCAGTATTCGTTTAGTTTAAAATTTAATGAATATCAAATAGTTCAGCCGATGAATATTCAGGGGAATTAATTTCCCTGAATATCTGTTATGAAAGATTCAGACAAACCAAATTTTTCTAGGCTGCACAAGTCTAATATGTATATATTCATATAGATAGTAGAAACAAAGAGGAAATCACTGCAAACCAAAGTTTTCTTGCTGTTCAAATCAGGTAAGGTTTATTACGTCCACAAAGACATAAGCAGACAAACACCTGACATGTTTCATGCAGGCGCACCCACCCTTCATATATAGATATGTATAGCTATAGATAAATATTTTGGCAAAAAAAAAATAATAATATATCTCTATATATATATATATATATATATATATATATATATATATAGAGAGAGAGAGAGAGAGAGAGAGAGAGAGAGAGAGAGAGAGAAATATCTATTTAAAAGAAAAAAAAATCTATGTGAAGAACATAGGAATTTGAAGTATTCCTAATGCACCTTTGGCATTAGCCCAGTGTCAGATTAGTGCACAAGCGATAACTAATGGTTTGTATTTTAGTAATCTTAAGGCTCATTCTAGAAATGTTACATATAAAACATTACAAATAATTCATACACACTCCCTGAATCGTGTCGCCCCATATCCCTATTAAACACTGATTACAAAATTCTTATGAAAATCCTGGCCAATCGATTGAAAAATATCCTTTCTTTATTGGTGCATCCCAATCAATCAGGATTTGTTCAGGGTAAATCGTCTGTAGTCAACTAAAAAAAAGTTCTCCGTACTCTCAACCATTTCTGGACCCAACCCGCTGTTACATGCCAGGGCGGTGCTCAGGAGGCCTTCCTGTTTTCTCTGGATGCAGAGAAGGTCTTCAATAGAGTTGAATGGTCCCACCTCTTTCACACCCTTCAGCTACTTTGAGAGCCCTTTCCTTAATTTTATTTGCAAGCTCTACTGCAATCCTGCTGCAAGCATCCTGGTTAACGGCCTTAACTCTTCAAACTTTAATCTTGAACGGGGTAAACGTCAGGGCTGCCCACTGTCCTCCCTGTTGTTCGACTTAGCTTTAGAACCACTTGCCTTAAAACTAAAACAAGTCTTGCCAGGAATTGCCATTGGGAGCTCTAACATACACATGGCCCTATATGCCGACATCATGTTACTCTTTGTTAGCAACCCATCTTTATATGTCCCTAGAATTATTGATACCTTGAATACCTTTGGAGACTTTTCGGGGTATAAAATAAACATGACAAAATCCGAAATATTATGGCTAACTGATCACAATCCTGATAGGGGGACCTACCCATTAATTACACACCCTAGCACTCTCACCTACCTCGGTATAACCTTACATCGAAACCCACATAAACTATTCAAACTCAATATTTCAAAACAATGTAAACAGTTGCTGATACAATTGAAAGCCTGGGCTAAACTCCCCTTGGGTCTTACGGGAAGGGTTAACCTAATTTAAATGACAATCTTGCCTAAAATCCTTTATCCACTCCTGATGTTGCCTTTTCTGTTCACTAAAGCGGACGTGACAAATATAAATAAAGCAATTCAATCTTTTATCTGGGGAGTTAAGAGAACACGCATAGCGGCCACGACTTTACAGCAACTATACCTTAGTGGGGGACTGGCGCTCCCCAATCTCAAATTCTATAATTGGGCAACACTGATCCGCTTGGTGATAGATTGGCAACTTAACACAGCACAACACTCCAAGAGCCTTCTTTGGAGGCGACTATTACTTCTCCACATTCTCCGGCTTATTTGCCATGTATGTTATTTACGAACTTACCCTCTGATATTAAGAATAACTTTATGTACAGGGATGCTCTGAGGGCGTGGTGGTTGGCATTTAAATTTCTGGGAAATAAGTCCCGCACCCCTAGATATATTGCACTGATGGGAAATAAAGATTTCCCAGCGGGGGATGAAACAGCCCCCTTTCGAGTCTGGAGGTCTCAGGGGATCAAATCGGTGGGCGATTTCTTGGATCCTTCATCACACATGGTCAGGACCTATCAGGATCTTAAAAACCAATATAACTTACAAAACACACAATTTTATGCTTATCTTCAAGTCCGGCATTATATTAACACACTAATGACTCAGCACAAAGACTTCTGGCAGCTCTCCCCTTTTGCTCATACACATGTTTTATATAAAATGGGCCGCTTTTCCATATCTCCCATCTACCGCCTTTTAACAACACACACTTCCAAGAATGTAATGCAAAATATTTTGACTAGGCTACAGAGAGAAGATTTGGGGGACATATCCACTAGAGACATACTCACTAGATTAGACAAAACAAAAGCAGCTAGCTTAGCGGTTCATGTCAGGGAAATGCAGATTACAATACTAAGGCCTAGATTTGGAGTTTGGCGGTAGCCGTGAAAACCAGCGTTAGAGGCTCCTAACGCTGGTTTTAGGCTACCTCCGGTATTTGGAGTCACTCAAAAAAGGGTCTAACGCTCACTTTTCAGCCGCGACTTTTCCATACCGCAGATCCCCTTACGTCATTTGCGTATCCTATCTTTTCAATGGGATCTTTCTAACTCCGGTATTTAGAGTCGTGTCTGAAGTGAGCGTTAGAAATCTAATGACAAAACTCCAGCCGCAGAAAAAAGTCAGTAGTTAAGAGCTTTCTGGGGTAACGCCGGTTCATAAAGCTCTTAACTACTGTACTCTAAAGTACACTAACACCCATAAACTACCTATGTACCCCTAAACCGAGGCCCCCCCCACATCGCCGCCACTTGATTTAATTTTTTTAACCCCTAATCTGCCGACCGCCACCTACGTTATCCTTATGTACCCCTAATCTGCTGCCCTAACATCGCCGACCCCTATATTATATTTATTAACCCCTAACCTGCCCCCCACAACGTCGCAGCCAGCTACCTACAATAATTAACCCCTAATCTGCCGACCGCAAAGAGCCGCCACCTACATTATAGCTATGTACCCCTAATCTGCTGCCCCTAACACCGCCGACCACTCTATTATATTTATTAACCCCTAATCTGCCCCCCTCAACGTCGCCTCCACCTGCCTACACTTATTAACCCCTAATCTGCCGAGCGGACCTGAGCGCTACTATAATACAGTTATTAACCCCTAATCGGCTTCAGTAACCCTATAATAAATAGTATTAACCCCTAATCTGCCCTCCCTAACATCGCCAACACCTAACTTAAATTATTAACCCCTAATCTGCCGACTGGAGCTCACCGCTATTCTAATAAATGTATTAACCCCTAAAGCTAAGTCTAACCCTAACACTAACACCCCCCTAAGTTAAATATAATTTTAATCTAACGAAATTAATTAACTCTTATTAAATAAATTATTCCTATTTAAAGCTAAATACTTACCTGTAAAATAAACCCTAATATAGCTACAATATAAATTATATTTATATTATAGCTATTATAGGATTAATATTTATTTTACAGGTAACTTTGTATTTATTTTAACCAGGTACAATAGCTATTAAATAGTTAAGAACTATTTAATAGCTAAAATAGTTAAAAGAATTACAAATTTACCTGTAAAATAAATCCTAACCTAGGTTACAATTAAACCTAACACTACACTATCAATAAATTAATTAAATAAAATACCTACAATTACCTACAATTAAACCTAACACTACACTATCAATAAATTAATTAAATACAATACCTACAAATAACTACAATGAATTAAACTAACTAAAGTACCAAAAATAAAAAAGAACTAAGTTACAAAAAATAAAAAAATATTTACAAACATAAGAAAAATATTACAACAATTTTAAACTAATTACACCTACTCTAAGCCCCCTAATAAAATAACAAAGCCCCCCAAAATAAAAAAATGCCCTACCCTATTCTAGATTACTAAAGTTCAAAGCTCTTTTACCTTACCAGCCCTGAACAGGGCCCTTTGCGGGGCATGCCCCAAGAAGTTCAGCTCTTTTGCCTGTAAAAAAAAACATACAATACCCCCCCAAACATTACAACCCACCACCCACATACCCCTAATCTAACCCAAACCCCCCTTAAATAAACCTAACACTAAGCCCCTGCAGATCTCCCTACCTTGAATCGTCTTCACCCACCCGAGCCAAATTCTTCATCCAAGCGGAGCAAGAAGAGGTCCTCCATCCGGTAGAAGTCTTCATCCAAGCGGGGCAGATTGATCTTGATTCTGATTGGCTGATGGAATCCTATCAGCCAATCGGAATTCGAGGGACGCCATCTTGGATGACGTCCCTTAAAGGAACCGTCATTCTTCAGTTGGACGTCGCCGGATGAAGATGGGTCCGCGGTGGAGGTCTTCAGGATGGAGACAGTCCTCATCAGATGAAGATAGAAGATGCCGCTTTGAAGATGATGGTTGCCGGTCCGGATCTACTCTTCTTCCCGGATAGGATGAAGACTTTGGAGCCTCTTCTGGACCTCTTCAGCCACCGGATGATGGATCGCCAGCCCCCGCTTGGGTTGGATGAAGATTTTGGAGCCAGGACCGATCGGTGAACCTGGTATGGTGAAGACAAGGTAGGATGATCTTCAGGGGCTTAGTGTTAGGTTTATTTAAGGGGGGTTTGGGTTAGATTAGGGGTATGTGGGTGGTGGGTTGTAATGTTGGGGGGGTATTGTATGTTTTTTTTTACAGGCAAAAGAGCTGAACTTATTGGGGCATGCCCCGCAAAGGGCCCTGTTCAGGGCTGGTAAGGTAAAAGAGCTTTGAACTTTAGTAATTTAGAATAGGGTAGGGCATTTTTTTATTTTGGGGGGCTTTGTTATTTTATTAGGGGGCTTAGAGTAGGTGTAATTAGTTTAAAATTGTTGTAATATTTTTCTTATGTTTGTAAATATTGTTTTATTTTTTGTAACTTAGTTCTTTTTTATTTTTTGTACTTTAGTTAGTTTATTTCATTGTAGTTATTTGTAGATATTGTATTTAATTAATGTATTGATAGTGTAGTGTTAGGTTTAATTGTAGGTAATTGTAGGTATTTTATTTAATTAATTTTTTTTTTTTTTTTAATAATAATATGCAGGGTTCATATGGTGCAAATCCATAAATACATCAGGATGACCTTTTAGAGATACAATATACAAATGAAATGCCTATTAATCTTGGGTGTCTCCCGAATGATACAAGAGGCCACTCTTGGACCTCACATAGGTGTATAAAAAACTATATGGAAGACAACTGCTAGCTACAGAAACCACTTTTGGATTTCCATTTAGGAACTTCATTTTTTTTTATTTTTACTAATAGTTATATGAGCTGCTTTTACTTCTCAAGCCCACTTTTGATTTATAATAAAAAATAAACTGTATGTGAAATAGGAAAACTTCAGGGACTGAACATATGGAGGGAGAGGACTGCTTGAAGTCTAACAGTAGAACAACAACATACAACAACATATATGTCACTTTCACTTTAAACATAAAACAGAATGAATGAGCTGACCCAGCTTATTGCAAGATAAACTGTGTATGCTTAATCCCAGGCTAAAAGTAAGCATAGTTAGCACATATTTAATCCATAAATAAAAGGAGTGAATTATACATATATAGTAGGGTACATAGCCATGGTGAGTTAGGAATGCCGCCCAGGGACTAATCCGGCTCAAAGTATAAGCAACATATAACTTAGGGGCGACAACTAAGCCACTAGAGGGTTAAGTGAGGATCTTAACTTTAGTAAATGAAAAGGAAAGTGAGCGTCCCCCCATATAAAATTAGATAAAAGATATGGCCATGGTCTGGCTTAAATATTATATAATGAGCCTAAACTGGTGGTTACTATCACAAGTCAGAAACACTCACAAAAGCTTTTGCGTGCAAAAATGTGGGGCAAGGAATCCTTATAGGGTAAATAACATTAGATACAAATGCTGCGCTGCTCCGGCCGCCAACAGCACAGCAACCCATTCCCCTAACACACAGCAAAAACAAACAAGAGATGTGCAACAATATTGCCCAGAGCGTTAATGGTCCAGTGTGACAACAATGTATGCACCAAAGTCAAGCAGGCAGTGTTCAGCAACCCACACAAGGAACATCCGAGTCCAGAAGCCCATTCCGTGCACACAGAAGTACATATACACAAGGGGGGGGGGGGGGACAAGAGAGGCAAACATATACGTGACCAGCTAGGGAACATATAACATTAGCGTGAGATGGAATCCACGGCTACCCCACTCCTGTTTCAACAAAAGTGCTGCTATAGATGATTACTGGAACAATAGGAGGTATCTTTTCCTTTTAGGCATACAGACATAGTACATAAAATAAAATAAAAGAAACAGTATAGCTTCAACACTACCTTTAAAATAAACTGCACTCTACAGCAACAATATGTGGGTACATATGAATGTTAAGTACAATACATAGTAGAAATATAGGATGCCATTCTGATTATAAACCTTCTAAATAATATTTAGGAGGCCACTTTTGGACCTCAAATACATATGTGATAGTGATATGCGTAGAAGGTGTCTAGATCTAAAGAGACCACTCTTGGGCCTCACATTATAAACCTCCTTTTATAATTTTCTTATAAACTCTTAACTATATTTGCAATAAGCTAGTCAAATCAACTAAATAGACATTATAATGCAAAGAGATAGAAACACCATATATTAGCTGTATAAAAAAACTGTATGTGGAGCTGTAGTTAAGTAAATAAAACACTGGAGCCCACCTACAGTGCTTGTAATAATAATATACTGTCAATTTAGGGAATATTCTGCTTTAAAAATATAGATATATATAAATATGGAGCTATGATTATCTGAAGCAAGCTGTCTAATGAAGGGAGTACCTTTAGATGAGGGAAACACCTTTAAATAGTTATAACCCTCAGTATGGGATGGGGTAGTTGTTCTGCCTTATCAATACTGGTTCTATATCGCCATGGCAGCTATTTGTCTAGAAAATGTAGAATTAAATAGAACTACAAGAATGCAGTATAGGTATCCCCAATACCAAAGCTATAGGCAGTTGACAAGTTATAGTAGAATACAAAATATATACAATAATTATAATACTAGCTTAACGGGTATCAGATGGTCTTGCAGCAAGTGAAATACTTAGGTGCTAAAGCTGATTGAGGCTTTGAAACCAGGACTTGTAATGGTAGGGAACATCGTTTAAGTAGAAACCTCTGTGCAAATGTTCCTGTGTGGATGCAAACCAGCTTAGAATAAAACAAGCCGTAATATAGGAGATCAAGCAACACCTCTAAGTTAACGAATATAAAATGAATAATCTTCAAACAATAAAGGGGTAAGCAGTGATTCACCATCTATACATATGTTCTTATGATGGCCTGGGCTCATTTAGTTTACAATAAAGCATAATACATAAGTCCAAGCAGTGTCCAGAAGTTAGCAAAGTTGCGTAACAATGAAAAAGGGCAACCAATAATTCAACATATGGAAGGCTACTGAATTTGCCATGGGACAAACAGATCCCTAATTACTGTAAAATTTAAGCAAATGCAGACGCTTGACATCGTCAGCTATGGGGCTGGTGAAGCTGTTAATCACCCTCTGAGCACAAACTGGGATTATATGAAGGCACTTTAAGTAATCTTTAGGAGTGAGATAGAGGACTTAATAGCCCTAAGTAGTGTTCAGTACATTTACCCAACGCCAGTTGCTAACAGTGGATAGTAGTTCCCCAGCTTGGTAAATATCTCACCGGGTTCCGAATTGAGGAGTAATACAACTGCATGTTGTGGAACATATGGAGACCACGAGTTCGATATGGAGTTTTCTGTATGCAGCCGTATTTCTTCTTGGTAGAGATTTTTGAAGAGAGGACTAATTATACCCTTGTTGGTCGCCAGGTTTGATGTATAGGCTAAGTGGGTCACGGCACTACCGTTGTTATCGATCCATGTAGAAACAGCGGTGCTTTGAGAGACAATTGTATTCGTATCCCCAAACTCTCCTTCTTCTGCAGGCAACATGATTGCAGGTTCCAGTTCTTTCTCTCTCCTGTTCAGAGTGGTTGATGAGCGCTGGGGCCCCAAAGCGCTTCCACCCTCACGATCTAGTGGAACCAGCTTAAATTGAGTTGGTGTTTGGGGTAAATAGGTTTCCGTGTGATGAAGTGCCATATGTAGTGTTGCTTCGAAAGCGGCATGATGCTCCTCCAGTAAACAGCTCAGCTCCTTCAAAATGCGGATAGTATACTCCATAGTAATCTTCTATAAAACACTCTGCAAGTGGGCACCTTATTCAAAATAATACGAATGTGAGCAGTAACGTTGCAAGGTAGTACTGCGAGTAACGACAGAGACGCGAGGGTGCTCTGCCGGGGGTCAAGAAGAAGGCCGTAACCTCTTAAAGTTTCCAGAATGCTGTAACTGGCTCCAATTTGAAAAACAATAACTTCAATCTAGAGAGTAGTCTCTGCAATAAAATATATGACAAAAAGCTGCCCTGAAATAAGCTATACAAATCCCATTTTGCAGAAATTCATGCCAAGGTTTGGAGCAGCACACAAACATGCGACCTATCATGGCCGCCGCCCGGAAGTTCCCCCCTTATTTAATTAATTTAATGATAGTATAGTGTTAGGTTTAATTGTAACTTAGGTTAGGATTTATTTTACAGGTAATTTTGTAATTATTTTAACTATTTTAGCTATTAAATAGTTCTTAACTATTTAATAGCTATTGTACCTGGTTAAAATAAATACAAAGTTACCTGTAAAATAAATATTAATCCTAAAATAGCTATAATATAATTATAATTTATATTGTAGCTATATTAGGATTTATTTTACAGGTAAGTATTTAGCTTTAAATAGGAGTAATTTATTTAATAAGAGTTAATTAATTTCGTTAGATTTAAATTATATTTAACTTAGGGGGGTGTTAGTGTTAGGGTTAGACTTAGCTTTAGGGGTTAATATATTTATTAGAATAGCGGTGAGCTCCAGTCGGCAGATTAGGGGTTAATAATTGAAGTTAGGTGTCGGCGATGTTAGTGAGGGCAGATTAGGGGTTAATACTATTTATTATAGGGTTAGTGAGGCGGATTAGGGGTTAATAACTTTATTATAGTAGCGCTCAGGTCCGCTCGGCAGATTAGGGGTTAATAAGTGTAGGCAGGTGGATGCGACGTTGAGGGGGGCAGATTAGGGGTTAATAAATATAATATAGGGGTCGGCGGTGTTAGGGGCAGCAGATTAGGGGTACATAGGGATAATGTAAGTAGCGGC
This sequence comes from Bombina bombina, assembly GCF_027579735.1. Classification (NCBI taxonomy): domain Eukaryota; kingdom Metazoa; phylum Chordata; class Amphibia; order Anura; family Bombinatoridae; genus Bombina; species Bombina bombina. Next base: position 228,607,597 of record NC_069503.1, on the reverse strand, counting down.
GGTTTACGGAGCGGCAGATTAGGGGTTAATAATAATATGCAGGGGTCAGCAATAGCGGGGGCGGCAGAATAGGGGTTAATAAGTGTAAGGTTAGGGGTGTTTAGACTCGGGGTACATGTTAGAGTGTTAGGTGCAGACGTAGGAAGTGTTTCCCCATAGCAAACAATGGGGCTGCGTTAGGAGCTGAACGCGGCTTTTTTGCAGGTGTTAGGTTTTTTTCAGCTCAAACAGCCCCATTGTTTCCTATGGGGGAATCGTGCACGAGCACGTTTTTGAGGCTGGCCGTGTCCGTAAGCAACTCTGGTATCGAGAGTTGCAGTTGCGTTAAATATGCTCTACGCTCCTTTTTTGGAGCCTAACGCAGCCTTTCTGTGGACTCTCAATACCAGAGTTATTTTTATGGTGCGGCCAGAAAAAAGCCAGCGTTAGCTACGCGGGTCCTTACCGGCAAAACTCTAAATCTAGACGTAAGTAAAGACTGCATTACCCATGCGTGCAGATCCCACTGGAACCAAGATCTCCCGAACCAGTGTATCAAATACTCACTGCTGGGGCCTACACTTAAACATAATTTCTATGAGTGTCCACATGTAAAGCAACTCTGGAAACGCCTGCAATACTGTGTTAAAATTACTTTTAAGATTGATCTCCTCTTTGACTAACTTTGGCTAACTTTAGGTTTCATTACCAACCACAATTCTACCGCAAGCACTTGATTAAATAAGAGACTGGGGGGCCTATTTATGAAAGGCCTGTTGGACATGATCCAACATTGCGGATCATGTCTGACAGACCTCGCTGAATGCGGAGAGCAATACGCTCTCCGCATTCAGCATTGCACCAGCAGCTCTTGTGAACTGCTGGTGCAACGCCGCCCCCTGCAGATTCGCGGCCAATCGGCCGCTAGCAGCGGGTGTCAATTAACCCGATCGTATTCGATCAGGTTGAATTGCTGCGATGTCTGTCCACCTCCTTAGAGCAGGCAGACAGGTTTTGGAGCAGCGGTCTTTATAACTTGTGTTTCTGGCGAGTCTGAAGGCTCGCCAAAAACACAGGCCCTCAAGCTCCATACAGAGCTTGATAGATAGGCCCCAGGATGGCTAACTAATGGCTAGATTATGAGTCTTGCGTTAGCCTTAAAAAGCAGCGTTGAGAGGTCCCAGTGCTGCTTTTTAACGCCCGCTGGTATTACGAGTCTGGCAGGTACAGGTGTACCGCTCACTTTTCTTCCGCGACTCGAGCTTACCGCAAATCCCCTTACGTAAATTGTGTATCCTATCTTTTTAATGGGATTTGCCTAACGCTGGTATTACGAGTCTTGGAAGAAGTGAGCGGTAGACCCTTTCCTGTCAAGACTGGTACCGCATTTAAACGTCAGTAGTTGAATTTTATGGGCTAACACGTAACATAAAACTCTTAACTAAAGTGCTAAAAAGTACACTAACACCCATAAACTACCTATTAACCCCTAAACCGAGCCCCCCCCCCCACATCGGAAACACTTAAATTAAAAGTTTAACCCCTAATCTGCTGACCGGACATTGCTGCCACTTTAATAAATATATTAACCCCTAAACCGCCGCACTCCCGCCTCGCAAACACTAGTTACATTTTATTAACTCCCAATCTGCCGTCCCTAACATTGCCGACACCTACCTACATTTATTAACCCTTAATCTGCCACCCCCAACGTCGCCGCTACTTTATTAAAGGTATTAACCCCTAAACCTAAGTCTAAACCTAACCCCCTAACTTAAATATAATTTAAAATAATCTAAATAAAATTACTACAATTAAATAAATTATTCCTATTTAAAACTAAATACTTACCTATAAAATAAACCCTAAGATAGCTACAATATAACTAATAGTTACATTGTAGCTATCTCAGGGTTTATTTTTATTTTACAGGCAACTTTGTATTTATTTTAACTAGGTACAATAATTATTAAATAGTTAATGACTATTTAATAACTACCTTGTTAAAATAAAGACAAATTTACATGTAAAATAAATCCTAACCTAAGTTACAATTACACCTAACACTACACTATCATTAAATTAATTACCTAAACTACCTACAATTAATTACAATTAAATTAAATAAACTAATGTATGAAAAACAACAAACACTAAATTACAGAAAAAAAAAAATATATAATTACAATTTTCTACTCTAAAACCCACCCAATCCCCCCTTAATAAAACCTAACACTACCCCCTTGAAGATCACCCTACCTTGAGCCGTCTTCACCCAGCCGGGCACAAGTGGTCCTCCAGAGGGGCAGAAGTTTTCATCCGATCCGGGCAGAAGAGGACCTCTAGAAGGGCAGAAGGCTTCATCCAGGCAGCATCTTCTATCTTTATCCATCCGGAGCGGAGCAGGTCCATCTTCAATCCAGCCGACGCAGAGCATCCTCTTCAAACGAAGTCCAAGCGAAGAATGAAGGTTCCTTTAAACGACGTCATCCAAGATGGCGTCCCTTGAATTCCGATTGGCTGATAGGATTCTATCAGCCAATCGGAATTAAGGTAGGAAAAATCCTATTGGCTGATTGGATCAGCCAATAGGATTGAAGTTCTGCCCCTGGAATTTTATTATTTTGGGGGGCTTTTTTATTTTATTAGGGGGATTAGGTGTAATGAATTTAAAATTCTTGTAATTATTTTTTTATTTTCTGTAATTTAGTGGGGTTTTTTGTACTTTAGTTTATTTAATTTAATTTTATTTAATTGTAGGTAATTTAGTAAATTAATTTAATTATAGTGTAGTGTTAGGTGTAATTGTAACTTAGGTTAGGATTTATTTTACAGGTAAATTTGTACTTATTTTAACTAGGTAGTTATTAAATAGTTAATAACTATTTAATAACTATTGTACCTAGTTAAAATAAATACAAAGTTGCCTGTATAATAAATATAAACCCTAAGCTAGATACAAATGTAACTATTAGTTATATTGTAGCTAGCTTAGGGTTTATTTTATAGGTAAGTATTTAGTTTTAAATAGGATTAATTTATATAATTGTAGTAATTTTATTTTGTTTTATTTAAATTATATTTAAGTTAGGGGGGTGTTAGACTTAGGTTTAGACTTAGGTTTAGGGGTTAATAAATTTAATATAGTAGCGGCGACGGTGGGGGCGGCAGATTAGGGGTTAATAATTGTAGTTAGGTTGCGACGACATTGGGGGCAGCAGATTAGGGGTTAATAAATATAATATAGGTGTCGGCGATGTTGGGGGCAGCAGATTAGGGGTTCATAAGTATAATGCAGGTGGCGGTGGTGTCCGGAGCGGCAGATTAGGGGTTAATAATATAATGCAGGTGGCGACGATGTCGGGTTGGCAGATTAGGGGTTAATAAGTGTAATATTAGGGGTGTTTAGACTCGGGGTTCATGTTAGGGTGTTAGGTGTAGACATTAATTTTATTTCCCCATAGGAATCAATAGGGCTGCATTCGAAGCTGAACGCTGCTTTTTTGCAGGTGTTAGGTGTTTTTTTCAGCTGAATCTGCCCCATTGTTTCCTATGGGGAAATCGTGCACTAGCACGTTTAGCCAGCTTACCGCTACCATAATCAGCGCTGGTATTGAGGTGATATGTGGAGCTAAATTTTGCTCTACGCTCACCTTTTTGCGGCTAACGCCGGGTTTAAAGAAACCTGTAATACCAGAGTTGTCTTAAGGGAGCGTTAAAAAAAAAATGGTCGTTAGCAACGTACCCCTGTTACCGCAAAACTCGTAATCTCTGTGTAATTTATTCGAAAGTGTATCAACTGCATATTATGTCATATCTCCTATTGTTTAGCTGGAGAACAAAAGTCTCTGTATATCTGTATATTTCTATGTGTTTTCTATTAATAAAGAGAATATTAAAAAATAAAAATAATTCATACAAATTATTAAACATACTGTAAAAAATATAGATATATTCTATGGATTATTATATATATTTCAAGAACACGCCTTAAAATTACATTTAAATCTAAAATAACAAAACCCAATGCACAAAACACTTATTTTACATTCCTATGTTCTTCATATAGAAAATAATGTATAATACTTTTAGCCAATCAGTGCTTACTCCTAGTTAACTAAACACACACACACATAATAAATGTATATATAAATATAAAGGTTTATTATTGAAAAATATTTTAGCTGAGGATTAGCAATCCTTAGTGTTCAAGCGCTATCCTGCATGAGTTTTTCAGCGTGCCCCCATAGAAGCACAAAAATAAAAGTGCTGTTGATTTAATTTGAGTGATGTTAACATACAATAGCACTAATATTTTTGCACTCCACTTGTAATCTAGCCCCTTATGAGAATTTACATTTTATATTTTAAAGTTTAAATACATTTTTTGCTATCCATATAACAAAACAGGTAATTAAGTAAAGGAAATGAACAAGAAGTGTCACTCAAAAGATCACATAGGAGGCTCAAATCCATTAAACGGAGGGCATTTACTATTAATCTAAATAGTTTACCCACAAGAACACTTTTTTAATGAATACAGCTTTATTATAATTTATAGGTACAATATACATTCAACAGTAGAATGATACATAGGACTACAATCATAAGGAAATCTGTTCACTTAAGACGTAAATAACCAGATCCAAGGATTTTTATGTAATACATAATCAAACATAAAGCTAAAACATGAAATAATATAAAACAAACATAAGTAATATATAAATTAGAATCATTCTGCAGTTTCCTAGATTATCTATAGTAGACCTCAGATCATTAAATTCATTTGTACATAGGTTTTAATGTAGAATTCTCTCTTATAACTCAAATTCTATTTAATTTGCCTTGGTTAGTAAGGAGCCATCCAGCCATAATTCCACATTATTAACTCAATGGTTGAATTAGAGAGATGAGGGAAGTTGTTTTAATAGTCCTCCCATAAAGTTTGAATATTAATATATATTTCCATTGTTTTTGACACTTGGAAATTATATTCCTCCAAATCAATATATTCAGAAACTCACAGTAATAATTTTTAAATCAAGGGTGTAAGGGAAAGGCTGGTGTTCAGGTATTTGGTTGGTAAAACAGAAAAAAAGTATTGTCTTTGGAGCCACAAGGTAGGTTTTCGATGAGCTTTATATACCCATGGGCTGTTTGTTGACAACCACTGGATTACCCAAATCAACCAATACATTTAGATTTTAAATTCTCTATTTTAACATTTTGTTTAAGGAGACAACAGGATTAGGATCTATATAGGCTGACCATATTGCCGCTTTAAAAAGGGAAACATATGAACAATACATAATTAAAGAAATGTTTTGAATAATGTTCCATTATAAGAACCCTGACATATGTATGTTTCATATGTGTCCATTTTTAAAGCGACAATATGGTCACTCTAGCTCTATATGATGATGTAAGTGAAAGTATTTGATATGATCGATATGACAGCCTTTGACATGTAATAAGGGAAAGATACTGATTGATGTTAGAGATAGAGTTTTAGTGGCTTTCTCTAAGGTGTTTGACATATTGGGGCCGATTTATCATGGCCAAATGGGGCTGAATACATCTGTTTCCGCACGAGCCTTCAGGCTCGCCGGAAACAGGAGTTTAAAAGCAGCAGTCTTAAGACCACTGTTCCTTAATTCGTCTGCCGCCTCTGAGGCGGTGGACATCATTACGCCAGATCGCAAACGATTGGGTTGATTGACACCCCCTGCTAGCACGTGAATCTGCAGGGGACGGCATTGCACAAGCATTTCACCAGAACTGCTTGTGCAATGATAAATGCTGACAGCATATGATGTCTGGCGGACATGCTAGCTACAGCGGATCATGTCCGCCAGACTCATGATAAATCGGCCCTACAGTCTCATTTATGAATTGGAAACTAGCTTTCTTACAAAGTCATTTTTTCATTATGTCTATATATTTTTTTGCATTGTGATACAAATGTTCAAGGTAAGATTGTATATAAATTTAGTTTCTGCTTATCTAATATAGCAATGCTGTTTGTCCAGTGCTTTAAAATAAGCCTGCAGCTCTCTAATCTATGTAATATCTATATTGAATATACGTTGTCTTTGTTTTAAAAAATACTATTTAATTTATTTTGTAATTATTTTCATTCAGTAATTCCCCTTTTACTCTTCACACCAGATGTGGATGTTAAAACATTTGTTTACACACTTTTTTCACAGCTTACACCTTAAAATGGAAAATACATTTAAATGTATTACTTTTCTACATGGTACTTTTTCATCCTGGCTGAAATATAGCATACATTGCTAGTGAAATATAGCATACATTGATGGTTTAAAAACCAAACTGCAATGAGTTTAAGGGATAGTAAACATTAAGCATAATGAAACACTCAGCAATATACTTTCATTATTTATTTTGCCCTCTTTTCATGCAATTTAGTTATGAAAATTGTGGATTTTCTAAATCTAAAAACTTGAAATGCACCCTGCTTACTTAGTAACCCTTTGAGTACTAACAACGGCTAACTCTGCTAAATGTATTCCATAATAAACTTAAACTACTAACATTGCAACTGAGGCACGGATTGAATCCTCCAAGTAAGGCAAATAATAGGTGGAGTTAAACTATTGAAAAACAATTGCAATAAAAACGTTAATTTGTTTTTAAAATGGTTTAGACTAGACTCATACATCATTTTATAGCAACACAACAGAAATCCTTTCGCCTAGATTTGGAGTTTTGTCGGTAAAAACTTGCGAGGCTAACAAGCATTTTTTTTCAGCGCACCCTTAAGCCAACGCTGGTATTACGAGTTGTCTGAGTGGCTGCGTTAGCCTCAGAAAAGTGAGCGTTGAGCCAAATTTAGCTCCACTTCAACCCTCAATACCAGCGTTGCTTATGGTAGCGGTAAGCTGGAAAAACGTACTCGTGCACGATTTCCCCATAGGATACAATGGGGCTGAGCTGGCTAAAAAAAAAACTAACACCTGCAAAAAAGCAGCGTTCAGCTCCTAACGCAGCCCCATTGTTTCCTATGGGGAAACACTTTCTAAGTCTACACCTAACACCCTAACATGAACCCCGAGTCTAAACACCCCTAACCTTACACTTATTAACCTCTAATCTGCCGCCCCCGCTATCGCTGACACCTGCATTATATCATTAACCCCTAATCTGCCGCTCCGGACACCGCCGCCACCTACATTATAGCTATGAACCCCTAATCTGCTGTCCCTAACATCGCCGAAACCTATATTATATGTATTAACCCCTAATCTGTCTCCCCCCAACATCACCACCACCTACCTACACTTATTAACCCCTAATCTGCCGTCCCCAACGTCGCCGCTACTATTATAAAGTTATTAACCCCTAAACCTAAGTCTAACCCTAACCCTAACACCCCCCTAACTTAAATATAATTTAAATAAATCTAAATAAATTTAATATAATTAAATAAATTATTCCTATTTAAACATAAATACTTACCTATAAAATAAACCCTAATATAGCTACAAAATAACTAATAATTACATTGTAGCTATTTTAGGATTTATAGTTATTTTACAGGCAACTTTGTATTTATTTTAACTAGGTACAATAGCTATTAAATAGTTAATAACTATTTAATAGCTACCTAGTTAAAATAATTACAAAATTACCTGTAAAATAAATCCTAACCTAAGTTACAAATACACCTAACACTAGACTATCAATAAATTAATTAAATAAATTACCTACAATTATCTTAACTAAAATACAATTAAATAAACTAAACTATAGTACAAAAAAACCCCCACTAAATTACAAAAAATAAAAAAATATTACAAGAATTTAAATCTAATTACACCTAATCTAAGCCCCCTAATAAAATAAAAAAGCCTCCCAAAATAATAAAATTCCCTACCCTATACTAAATTACAAAAGTAATCAGCTCTTTTACCAGCCCTTAAAAGGGCTTTTTGCGGGGCATTGCCCCAAAGTAATCAGCTCTTTTACCTGTAAAAAAAATACAAGTCCCCCCCACAACATGTCAGGTTAGGAAATGTCCAGAAGAAGACCCAAATGCTAGGGCGAACTTAAACAACACCCTTGCACTCTGAGTTTAATCCATGACGTGACCCTACGACAACTTTCAAAAAACAATGTACTCACAATATGGAGCAGGGTTAGCCTGTGTCCAAAGTAATTCAAGATAACAGCCAGATAGACTTCTGAATAAGGAACTGGTTTCAGGAAATGTCTTCCACAGAATCAGGAGAGCAGGGAGAGTCCACTTATACTCAGACAAAAGAAGGGTAAAACAAGAAACAGTTAATAATGAAGGAGTAGGTAATTTGTTATCAGGCAGTTTGAGGGTTAACACTGTGTAGTCAGTCCTTGCAGAGTTTGCAACAGGTTATCAGGCAGTTTGAGGGTTAACACTGAATAGTCAGTCCTTGCAGAGTTTGCAACAGGTTATCAGGCAGTTTGAGGGTTTACACTGAATAGTCAGAACTTGCAGAGTTTGCAACAGGTTATCAGGCAGTTTGAGGGTTAACACAGAATATTCAGTACTTGCAGAGTCTGGCAACAGTATATCAGGTAGTTTGAAGGTTAACACAGATAAATCAGTACTTGCTGAGTTTGGCAGTAGGTTAAAATGCAGTTTGAGAGTTTCACAGAATAAACAGTATTTGCAGAGTTTGGCAGCAGGTTAAAAATGCAGTTTGAGAGTTTCACAGAATAAACAGTACCTGCAGTGTTTGGCAGCAAGATATCAAGCAGTTTGAAGGTTTACACTGAATAAACAGTATTTGCAGAGTTTGGCAGCAAGTTAACATGCAGTTAGAGAGTTTCACAGAATAAAAAGTACTTGCATTGTTTGGAAACAGGTAATCAGGAAGTTTGAAGGTTAACCCAGCATAGTCAGTCCTTGAAGAGATTGGCAACAGAAAATCAGCAGTTAGAGAGTTTCCACAGCGCATTCCTCACAGAAGCCACAAAGAGGAACAAACAAACAGGCACTGAAGAAACAGGAAGCCCGGAATAAAAAGCCTGGTCGTGACATCATCAGGAAGGGGCAGCTCAGACTACCTGTCAATCAAGCACACAGAGAGGACTGCCAGAGCTTCCCAGTGGCCGAGCATGACAGTGCCCCCTCCTCAAGGACCCCTCCGGGGGACCCAACCGGGCCTGGCAGGGTATTTCTTGTGAAAAGATTTGACAATAGCTGGAGCATGAACATGAGAGGCCGGTTCTCAAGATCGTTCAGAGATAGGATAACCTTTCCAATGGACCAGGTAGTACAGCCGATTGCCCCGTAGCTTGGAATCCAGAATCTGGCTGACTTCAAACTCAGAAGTTCCCTCTACGGAAAGTGGAGGAGGTGGTTTACTCCTGATAGAGTACCGATTGTAGATGACTGGCTTGAGTAGGGAGGCATGAAACACTGGATGGATCTTGAGAGTCTTGGGTAAGGCCAGGCGGTATGCAGAAGAACAAACTTTGGAAACAATTCGAAAAGGTCCAATGTACTTAGGACCCAACTTAGTACAAGGTTGTTTTCTACATAGTAAACATTAAGCATAATGAAACACTCAGCAATATACTTTCATTATTTATTTTGCCCTCTTTTCATGCAATTTAGCTATGAAAATTGTGGATTTTCTAAATCTAAAAACTTGAAATGCACCCTGCTGACTTAGTAACCCTTTGAGTACTAACAACGGCTAACTCTGCTAAATGTATTCCATAATAAACTTAAACTACAAACATTGCAACTGAGGCACGGATTGGATCCTCCAAGTAAGGCAAATAATAGGTGGAGTTAAACTATTGAATAACAATTGCAATCAAAACGTTAATTTGTTTTTAAAATGGTTTAGACTAGACTCATACATCATTTTATAGCAACACAAAAGAAATCCTTTCGCCTAGATTTGGAGTTTTGTCGGTAAAAACTTGCGAGGCTAACGAGCATTTTTTTTCAGCGCACCCTTAAGCCAACGCTGGTATTACGAGTTGTCTGAGTGGCTGCGTTAGCCTCAGAAAAGTGAGCGTTGAGCCAAATTTAGCTCCACTTCAACCCTCAATACCAGCATTGCTTACGATAGCGGTAAGCTGGAAAAACGTGCTCGTGCACGATTTCCCCATAGGATACAATGGGCTGAGCTGGCTAAAAAAAAAACTAACACCTGCAAAAAAGCAGCGTTCAGCTCCTAACGCAGCCCCATTGTTTCCTATGGGGAAACACTTTCTAAGTCTACACCTAACACCCTAACATGAACCCCGAGTCTAAACACCCCTAACCTTACACTTATTAACCTCTAATCTGCCGCCCCCGCTATCGCTGACACCTGCATTATATCATTAACCCCTAATCTGCCGCTCCAGACACCGCCGCCACCTACATTATAGCTATGAACCCCTAATCTGCTGTCCCTAACATCGCCGAAACCTATATTATATGTATTAACCCCTAATCTGTCTCCCCCCAACGTCGCCGCCACCTACCTACACTTATTAACCCCTAATCTGCCGCCCCCAACGTCGCCGCTACTATAATAAAGTTATTAACCCCTAAACCTAAGTCTAACCCTAACCCTAACACCCCCCTAACGTAAATATAATTTAAATAAATCTAAATAAATTTAATATAATTAAATAAATTATTCCTATTTAAACATAAATACTTACCTATAAAATAAACCCTAATATAGCTACAATATAACTAATAATTACATTGTAGCTATTTTAGGATTTATAGTTATTTTACAGGCAACTTTGTATTTATTTTAACTAGGTACAATAGCTATTAAATAGTTAATAACTATTTAATAGCTACCTAGTTAAAATAATTACAAAATTACCTGTAAAATAAATCCTAACATAAGTTACAAATACACCTAACACTACACTATCAATAAATTAATTAAATAAATTACCTACAATTATCTAAACTAAAATACAATTAAATAAACTAAACTATAGTACAAAAAAAACCCCACTAAATTACAAAAAAAAAAAAAATATTACAAGAATTTAAATCTAATTACACCTAATCTAAGCCCCCTAATAAAATAAAAAAGCCCCCCAAAATAATAAAATTCCCTACCCTATACTAAATTACAAAAGTAATCAGCTATTTTACCAGCCCTTAAAAGGGATTTTTGCGGGGCATTGCCCCAAAGTAATCAGCTCTTTTACCTGTAAAAAAAATACAAGACCCCCCAATAACATGTCAGGTTAGGAAATGTCCAGAAGAAGACGCAACAACACCCTTGCACTCTGAGTTTAATCCAGAACGTGACCCTACGAGAACCTCCAAAAAACAATGTACTCACGATATGGAGCAAGGTTAGCCTGTGTCCAAAGTAATTCAAGATAACAGCCAGATAGACTTCTGAATAAGGAACTGGTTTCAGGAAATGTCTTCCACAGAATCATGAGAGCAGGGATAGTCCACTTATACTCAGACAGAAGAAGGGTAAAACAAGAAACAGTTAATAATGCAGGAGTAGGTAATTTGTTATCAGGCAGTTTGAGGGTTAACACTGTGTAGTCAGTCCTTGCAGAGTTTGCAACAGGTTATCAGGCAGTTTGAGGGTTAACACTGAATAGTCAGTCCTTGCAGAGTTTGCAACAGGTTATCAGGCAGTTTGAGGGTTTACACTGAATAGTCAGAACTTGCAGAGTTTGCAACAGGTTATCAGGCAGTTTGAGGGTTAACACAGAATATTCAGTACTTGCAGAGTCTGGCAACAGTATATCAGGTAGTTTGAAGGTTAACACAGATAAATCAGTACTTGCTGAGTTTGGCAGTAGGTTAAAATGCAGTTTGAGAGTTTCACAGAATAAACAGTATTTGCAGAGTTTGGCAGCAGGTTAAAAATGCAGTTTGAGAGTTTCACAGAATAAACAGTACCTGCAGTGTTTGGCAACAAGATATCAAGCAGTTTGAAGGTTTACACTGAATAAACAGTATTTGCAGAGTTTGGCAGCAAGTTAACATGCAGTTAGAGAGTTTCACAGAATAAACAGTACTAGCATTGTTTGGAAACAGGTAATCAGGAAGTTTGAAGGTTAACCCAGCATAGTCAGTCCTTGAAGAGATTGGCAACAGAAAATCAGCAGTTAGAGAGTTTCCACAGCGAATTCCTCACAGAAGCCACAAAGATGAACAAACAAACAGGCACTGAAGAAACAGGAAGCCCGGAATAAAAAGCCTGGTTGTGACATCATCAGGAAGGGGCAGCTCAGACTACCTGTCAATCAAGCACACAGAGAGGACTGCCAGAGCTTCCCAGCGGCCGAGCGAGACAGTGCCCCCTCCTCAAGGACCCCTCCGGGCGACCCGACCGGGCCTGGCAGGGTATTTCTTGTGAAAAGATTTGACAATAGCTGGAGCATGAACATGAGAGGCCGGTTCTCAAGATCGTTCAGAGATAGGATAACCCTTCCAATGGACCAGGTAGTACAGCCGATTGCCCCGTAGCTTGGAATCCAGAATCTGGCTGACTTCAAACTCAGAAGTTCCCTCTACGGAAATTGGAGGAGGTGGTTTACTCCTGATAGAGTACCGATTGTAGATGACTGGCTTGAGTAGGGAGGCATGAAACACTGGATGGATCTTGAGAGTCTTGGGTAAGGCCAGGCGGCATGCAGAAGAACAAACTTTGGAAACAATTCGAAAAGATCCAATGTACTTAGGACCCAACTTAGTACAAGGTTGTTTTAGACGTATGAATCTGGTGGATAAAAATACTCTGTCTCCAGTATGAAGTAAAGGAGCCTTGCACCTTCTGCGATCAGCATATTTCTTATGTCTTAAGGAAGAAGAAAGTAGATTTTGACGAATGAGTTGCCAGTGGTTACTGAAATTTTTCACTATACGATCTGCTCCAGGGACTTCAGTAGAACTGGTAATCATAGGAAAGGTTCTAGGTTCAAAACCATAAGCTGCCTTAAAGGGAGAGGTCTGTAATGAGGCGTTATAACGTGAGTTGTGAGCTAATTCCGCCAAAGGCAATAGCTGAGACCAGTTGGAGTGGTGATGGTCTACATAATGTCTAAGAAAAGATTCCAAGGCTTGATTTACACGCTCAGTCTGTCCGTTGGATTGAGGATAATGTGCAGTAGAAAGAGATATGTTGATTCCGAAGTGCTTACAAAAAGACCTCCAAAATTTGGAAACAAATTGGACTCCACGATCTGAGACTATGTCAGTGGGAAAACCATGTAAACGAGATACATGTAGAACAAAGAGTTCAGAAAGTCTTTGAGCTGAAGGCAAGCCTGGAAGAGGTATGAAGTGAGCAGACTTGGAGAACCGATCCACCACTACCCAAATGGTCGTATTTCCAGCAGAAACAGGAAGATCTGTAACAAAGTGCATGGATAAGTGAGACCAAGGGTAATGAGGAATAGGAAGAGGGTGTAATAGACCAAACGGTCGATGAGAAGATTGTTTGTTCGAAGCACAAGAACTACAAGCAGCAATATAATCCTAAACATCCCTCCTCATAGTGGACCATCAAACATGCTGCTTCAGTTTCCACAAAGTATTGGTTACTCCAGGATGACCTGCTGAAATGTTGTTGTGAGCCCAACATAGAAGCTTAAGACGTAATCCTTTGGGTACATACAGGATACCAGAAGGTAGTTTGCAAGAAGATGGTACCCGGACTTGAGCAGCATGTAAAGCTTGGACTGGAAAAGAAGATACTTGAGCCAAAACTTTGACTGGACGTAGTATAGGTTCAGAATCCAATGGAGAAGGTTCAGAAGATTGGAACTGCCTAGATAAAGCATCTGCCTTGGAATTTTTTGAACCAGGAACATAGGAAAGTACAAAATTAAACCTGGAGAAGAACAAGGGCCACCGAGCCTGACGAGGATTGAGACGTGTAGCTGTTTGGAGGTATAAAAGATTCTTGTGATCTGTCAGAATAAAAAAAAGGTTGACTGGTACCCTCTAACCAATGCCTCCATTCTTCCAAAGCTAATTTTATAGCCAAAAGCTTCTTATTGCCCACATCATAATTTAACTCTGCAGGATTTAATTTTTTCGAAAAGAACGCCATAGGATGTATCTTGCTGGTAGTTAGATCACTTTGGGAGAGAACAGCTCCAGCTGCTATAGAGGAAGCGTCAACCTCCAAAATAAACTGGAGATCAGGAATTGGATGACTGAGAAGAGGTGCAGAAGAAAATGCTGATTTTAGCGTTTCAAAAGCCTGTACTGCCGAAGAGGACCAGTTCTTACAATTTTGCCCTTTCTTAGTAAGAGAAGTGAGCGGAGACGTGATGTCAGCAAAGTTCTTTATAAACTTTCTATAGTAATTGGCAAAGCCAAGAAACCTCTGCAGGGATTTGAGAGTAGTTGAAGAACAAGGGGATATGGGAACGCGCTGTAAAAATCAGCATATGAGAGGTAAAGAACTTTATAAGGAATGGAGATTACACAAGCTTATAATAAAAGTTTATAAATGTATTGCAAATATTTATATTACAATAAGCGATGCCGGCATCTAATACAAAGTAAAATAGTACAATTAAAATAGGATAAGGATCAACATATAATGTAAAACATCAGTGTGTAATGATGTAAGTAGCTTAAAAATTATATGTTGCAAAATAACATAATGTTAAAATTAAAACAGAGTCAATGTTACCGTCCTTAACACAATCAGGCCAGTGATTAGAGTGTTTGGTCCAGCTGTTTATATGAATGCAGGTATAGCTTGGGTGATTCCCTCTGCGTTGTTTATAAAACAGCGAAAAAACTTGCAGAATCTTCTGGCTTGTATCCAATGACTGTGAGTTAAATTTCAAAGACACTTTCACAGCCGTATTTGCGGGATGTCCTGTGCTGTGGGCCTGTTCCAGTCAGGAGGTCAAATTGCAGGAGTAATGGTAGGCAACGACAAACTTCGTTTCTTTGAAGTTAAAATGAATCAGACTGCTTTTAACAAATGTGGGTCATGGTTGGGAATTACGCATATAGAGTCAATTCATATATTAAAGTGGCTCAATGCACCACACCTACCGCATATGTAAGTCAAGCAGATGTATTGCAAGTAAAGTTTGTAACAGCTTCCATATTATTCAGATTCCAGTGCTGGACATAAGAAAGTAGATCATGGGTATGATGGTATTTCCAGGAGAAAAACAACTCTGAATTAGAGTTGGTCTCAACCACCTTACCTACTACTTATTTTCACAAGTTATGAGCAAATTTCTACGCGTTTCAGCCTAGTCAGGCCTTTATCAAGATGCTCATTGTGGTCTTTCATGAATTTAAATACACTGTGGTTCTCTGTGATTAAATCAGAGAGGGTCATGTGATTAGATGAAAGAAAGTCATATGACTTTCTTTCATCTAATCACATGACCCTCTCTGATCCAATCCAATAAGTCAAGCAGATTGTTCTTTGTCTATTTTGGTTTGATGTTAGGAGGTGCACTTACCTTTTGGGAATAGCATTTGAGATTTGAGCGTTGTATCTTATACCTACCCTGTTGATTTGAGAGTAGTTGGTCTGGACCAGTCCTTGATAGTCAAAAGTTTAGCAGGATCCATCTTAAAACCTAATTCAGAAATGATATACCCCAAAAAGGGAATGGAACTCTGATGAAAAGAGCATTTCTCCAATTTAGCAAACAGGGAATTGTCTCGTAACCTCTGAAGTACCAGTCTTACATGATGTACATGTTCCTGTAATGTTTTCAAATAGATCAGAATGTTATCGAGATAAATGATAACAAATTGATTTAGATAATCTCTGAAGATTTCGTTAACAAAGTGCTGAAATACTGCTGGTGCATTGCACAATTCGAATGGAATTACTAGATACTCATAGTGACCAAATCTAGTGTTAAATGCTGTCTTCCATTCGTCTCCTTTACGGATTCTGGCCAAATTGTAGACCCCACGGAGATCTAACTTGGAAAAAATAGAAGCACCTTGAAGACGATCAAATAACTCAGAAATGAGCGGCAGAGGATAGCTGTTTTTTTCTGATTCAAGGCCCGATAATCAATACAGTGACGAAGACCTCCATCTTTTTTCACAATGAAGAAAAAAACCGCACCCACAGGTGATGAGGAAGGACGAATAAATCCTCTGGCTAAATTGTCCTTTATGTATTCCTCAAGAGAGACATTTTCTTGACGAGAGAGGGGATAGGTCCTTCCCTTAGGTAGAGGAGCCCCTGAATACAATTCGATAGGACAGCCAAATATCCGGTGTGGAGGTAACGTCTCAGCCTCCTTTTTAGAAAACACATCACTAAAGGCATGATAGTAATTAGGCAAGAAATCAGGAACTTCCACCATAGCTACGACAGGACAAGATGGTTTAGAGGGATTTTGCAGGCAATGTTTGAAACAGGTAGTTCCCCAGGAAATAAGTTCTCCTTTAGACCATGAGAAAACTGGATCATGAAGCTGCAACCAAGGTAACCACAGAATCAATGGTATGTGGGGAGAAGAGATAACATAAAACCAATAATTTCAGAATGGAGTATGCCCACAGACAAAAGAAGAGGAATGGTAGAATGTTGTATGATACCAGAACCTAGAGGCTGTCCACTAACAGTAGTTACCTTAATTAACTGTTTCTTGGCTTGAAGAGGAATCCTGAGAGAGTCAGCAAAGTTTGAATCAATGAAAACTCCAGCAGCTCCAGAGTCGATGAGAGCTTGAGCTTGAAACTTGGTGTTTCCAAAAGTGATAGTCACAGGAACAAAAAGTTTAGAATTGAGGGAAGACATGGGATTCTGGCTTAACTCTGTCCCTCTATCAAAAGTTAAGCCTTGGCTTTTACTGGCCGGATATGACAGTCCTTCAGTAAATGTCCTTTGGTACTACAATAGAGACAGAATCCAAGAGTAAACTTCTATGGCGTTCAGTTTCTGACAATTTAATAGCTCCTACTTCCATGGATTCCACAGACTCAGGAGATTGGGAATTATTATTAGAAAGACTTGCGGTTCGAATAGGAGGACGAAAAGAAGATTTAACAAAGGATCTCCGATTCCTATCTCTCTCCTGAAGACGTTCTGAATGCCAGGCGTCAAGAGTAATATACAAATTTATAAGACCCTCCAATGAATCGGGGAGTTCCCGAAATACAAGTTCATCCTTAAGGCATTCGCAAAGTCCTTTGCGAAAGGCTGCCCATAAGGCTCCATGGTTCCAATCAGTTTCTGCGGCTAAAGTCCTGAATTCAATAGCATATTGACCTACCGAAAGGGATCCCTGTCTCAGATCCAACAATCCTGCCTCTGCAGCTGCAGACCTCCCAGGCTTGTCAAAAACAGAAGAAAAAATGGACACAAATAATTCCACATCCTGTAGTAAAGGATCATTCTTCTCTAAAAGAGGAGACACCCAGGCTAGAGTCTTACCCTTCATGAGGGATATAATAAAAGTGATTTTGGAAGTAGAATTGAAAAAAACTTGAGGATTGTTTCTGAAGTGTAAACGTCATTGATTAAGGAATCCACGGCACTCTTCAGGATTACCGTCATATTTATCTGGAAGTGGGATTCGTGGTATATACTGTCCAACAGGTTGAGGTGGATTAAAGACAGCATTGGAGCTAGTAGCAGCTGCAGCAGGAGTCGCCGTAGCTTGAGAAGGAACGGAGAGGTTATGTAGCAGAGCAGTAATCTGGTCAAGCTTGGAATCCAAAGTTTGCAAATGAGCAGAATGATTTCCCAGAAGTTGCCCTTGTAGAGCCACAGCCCTGGATAACTCATCAGAGTCCATATTATGGCCCGTTTGTACTGTCAGGTTAGGAAATGTCCAGAAGAAGACGCAAATGCTAGGGCGAACTTAAACAACACCCTTGCACTCTGAGTTTAATCCAGGACGTGACCCTACGACAACCTCCAAAAAACAATGTACTCACAATATGGAGCAGGGTTAGCCTGTGTCCAAAGTAATTCAAGATAACAGCCAGATAGACTTCTGAATAAGGAACTGGTTTCAGGAAATGTCTTCCACAGAATCAGGAGAGCAGAGATAGTCCACTTATACTCAGACAGAAGAAGGGTAAAACAAGAAACAGTTAATAATGCAGGAGTAGGTAATTTGTTATCAGGCGGTTTGAGGGTTAACACTGTTTAGTCAGTCCTTGCAGAGTTTGCAACAGGTTATCAGGCAGTTTGAGGGTTAACACTGAATAGTCAGAACTTGCAGAGTTTGCAACAGGTTATCAGGCAGTTTGAGGGTTAACACAGAATATTCAGTACTTGCAGAGTCTGGCAACAGTATATCAGGTAGTTTGAAGGTTAACACAGATTAATCAGTACTTGCTGAGTTTGGCAGTAGGTTAAAATGCAGTTTGAGAGTTTCACAGAATAAACAGTATTTGCAGAGTTTGGCAGCAGGTTAAAAATGCAGTTTGAGAGTTTCACAGAATAAACAGTACCTGCAGTGTTTGGCAACAAGATATCAAGCAGTTTGAAGGTTTACACTGAATAAACAGTATTTGCAGAGTTTGGCAGCAAGTTAACATGCAGTTAGAGAGTTTCACAGAATAAACAGTACTTGCATTGTTTGGAAACAGGTAATCAGGAAGTTTGAAGGTTAACCCAGCATAGTCAGTCCTTGAAGAGATTGGCAACAGAAAATCAGCAGTTAGAGAGTTTCATCAGTGAATTCCTCACAGAAGCCACAAAGAGGAACAAACAAACGTGCACTGAAGAAACAGGAAGCCTGGAATAAAAAGCCTGGTCGTGACATCATCAGGAAGGGGTGGCTCAGACTACCTGTCAATCAATCACACCGAGAGGACTGCCAGAGCTTCCCAGCGGCCGAGCATGACACAACATTACAACCCACCACCCACACACCCCTACTCTAAAACCCACCCGATCCCCCCTTAAAAAAAACTAACACAACCCTATTGAAGATCACCCTACCTTGAGCCGTGTTCACCCAGCTGGGAACCACTGGTCATCCGATCCATCCAGAAGTCTTCATCCGATGGGGCAGAAGAGGACATCCGGACCGGGAGAAGGCTTCATCCAAGCGGCATCTTCTATCTTCATCCAACCGCCGCGGAGCGGGTCCATCTTCAAGACATCCGACACGGAGCATCCTCTTCATGGCTGAATGAAGGTTCCTTTAAATGACGTCATCCAAGATGGCGTCCCTCTAATTCCAATTGGCTTTAATTTAATAATTGAATTTAATAGCTATTGTACCTAGTTAAAATAAATACAAAGTTGCATGTAAAATAAATATAAATCCTAAAATAGCTACAATGTAATTATTAGTTATATTGTAGCTATATTAGGGTTTATTTTATAGGTAAGTATTTAGTTTTAAATAGGATTAATTTATTTAATTATAGTAATTTTATTTTGTTTTATTTAAATTATATTTAAGTTAGGGGGGTGTTGGTGTTAGGGTTAGACTTAGGTTTAGGGGTTAATAACTTTATTATAGTAGCGGCGACGTTGGGGGCAGCAGATTAGGGGTATGTGGCAGCGATGTTAAGGAGGGCAGATTAGGGGTAAATAAAATGTATTATAGTGTTTGCGAGGCGGAAGTGCAGGGGTTTAGGGGTTAATACATTTATTATAGTGGCGGCAATGTCCGGTCGGCAGATTAGGGGTTAATAAGTGTAGGTAGGTGGCAGCGATGTTGGGGGGGACAGATTAGGGGTTAATAAATATAATATAGGTGTCGGCGATGTTAGGAACAGTAGATTAGGGGTTCATAGCTATAATGTAGGTGGCGGCTGTGTCCGGTCGGCAGATTAGGGGTTAAATATTTTTATTATAGGGTTTGCAATGTGGGGGGGGGGCTCGGTTTAGGGGTTCATAGGTAGTTTATGGGTGTTACTGTACTTTGTAGCACTGTAGTTAAGAGCTTTATGTTTTTTTTTTTTTTTTTTTTTTTTTTTTTTTGTTTTTTTTTGTTTTCAAAACAGCTTTATTGAACAAAAAAAAAAGTCAAATTACAACTTGAGTATTACCATGCACAGAAAATAGAAATGGGTAAAGAAGATTACAA
The DNA here is from genome assembly GCF_027579735.1 of Bombina bombina. Classification (NCBI taxonomy): domain Eukaryota; kingdom Metazoa; phylum Chordata; class Amphibia; order Anura; family Bombinatoridae; genus Bombina; species Bombina bombina. Next base: position 228,587,614 of record NC_069503.1, on the reverse strand, counting down.
ACAAATTCACGTACATAGCAAAGTCCAAGTGATTGTATCTCCTGATGCTGTTGGGTTTCACATTTATAAACATAGTTTCATATAACATTAAGTCAGAATTTTGAACAATTTTACAATTTTACAAATCAACAGGTAGCTGCCTCTCCCTATTGTTACGCGCAGAGTGGAAAAAAAAAAAAAAAAAAAAAAAAAAAAAAAACGTCAAAGGCGTCACATGACCCATATAGCTCGCAGAATCTTACTGGGATGAGAGAGTTGGTGTTTAAATTTGTGTTATGTTGTTAGTGTATGACTCCCATAATATCTTCATCTGAATGTATTTATCTGCTCTTTTGTGTTTCATGTAAGCATATTCTTCTAGTTCTAGTACATGATGCATCTTATGATGCCATTGAGCTAATGTGGGGATTTCTCTACTCTTCCAGTTCCTAGCCACTAAAGATTTGAAGCTATTACTTGCAATATATAATAGGTTCCTCTTATAACCCTGAAATCTCCCATACACAATGTTAAATAACCATATAGTTGGCTCTGCCAATACCTCCATTTCCAACAGAGTTGAAGTTTCCCTAGCTATTCTCCCCCACATTTCTTGTAAGGGCGGGCATGTCCACCATATATGTGTCATGTTCCCTGGAGTGGCCCCACATCTCCAACATCTATCATTGCTGGCTGGAAAAATCTTATGTATTTTTGAGGGTGTGAGATACCATCTCTGAATAATTTTGAGATTTAATTCCACCAGCTTGCTGGATGCTGAGGTTTTATTTATGGATGCGAACATGTATGTCTTGTCTTTGTGTGAAAGCTCAATGTTAAGCTCTCTCTCCCAGCTATCAATGTAATGTGGTGTATTAGAGGTCGCTTGTAGAATGGAATATGTGAGTGAGAGAGTTCTCCTGGTTGGAGAAGCTGTTGCACACAATGTCTCAAATGGAGTGAGTGTACGTAGCAGATTTCTTTTATCTTTGTGTTTGTATATGTAGGAATGACATTGTCCCAATAAGAACCAATCACCAAAGACCGTGTATCCCTCCTCTATCAGATCACTCGGGGGTTTCAAGCTCTGTTCATTTCCTAGGTGTAACATCATTATAGCTCTCTGGTTATTCACGGCTTGGGGATCTCTTAGAATTTTTGCCCCTGGTATGAAGTCTGTATTGTCAGTAAGTGGTGTCAGTGGAGAAAATCTAGACGTTACATGTGGGTATTCTATGATGAGTTTGTCCCATATTTTAATGGTTTCTGAGATAATTGCGTTGTGGGAAATGTGCGCTGGCAAACCCACTCGCCGTTGCCAGCACAATGTCCCCAGATGTCTCTGCTCAGAGATATCATGTTCTAATTTTACCCAGGCCTTGTTATCGTAATTTGTGAACCAGTCTACCACCCTTTGCATAAAGACTGCTTGTCTGTATTTTTTGAGGTTAGGAACCCCCAGCCCTCCATTTTTAATATGTAAGAACATGAGTTTTTTGTTAATTCTGGCCTTGCGTCTGTCCCAGATGTATTCAAATATGTTGTTTTGGAGGGTCGTCAAGTAGTTAATTGGCAATGGGATGGGTAATGATTGTAATAGGTATAACAACCGCGGCAGAATGTTCATCTTTATTGCGTGAACTCTACCCAGCCAGGTGATGTGCTGGGAGCGCCATGAGGACAAATCATTAACAATGATCTTTTGTAAGGATTGATAGTTAAGTAGAAACATTTCCCGTATGGAAGGGGCCAACATAATTCCCAAGTATTTTAGACTAGACTTCTGTATCCTGAAGGAGCATATCTCCTGTATATGTGTTTTAAGATCTTCGTCGCCTTGCAGTATTAACATTTCAGATTTGTTTTTGTTCACTAAAAAATTGGAGGCTAGGTGATAGTGATCTAATTCTTGCAATAAATAGGGGATTGACACTAGTGGGTTTGTGAGGAAAAATAGGATGTCATCTGCATATAGCAATGTCTTGTGTACTGTATCTTTTATGTAGATCCCTGAGATGTCTGTGTTAGTTCTTATTTTTGAGGCTAGGACCTCCACCGCACAGGCAAACAGCAGGGGTGACAGGGGGCACCCCTGTCTGGTCCCATTGGAGATGTGGAATATGTTTGATAGGACACCATTCACTCTCACCCTTGCCGAAGGGGCAGAGTATAGGGCAAAAATCCTGGATATGAAGACATCATCTATCCCAAATTTTTGGAGAGTCTGACGTAGGAAAGCCCAACCGACGCGGTCGAAAGCTTTCTCCGCGTCGGCTGAGACCACCACTGTTGGCATATTGTGTGTTTGTATATAGTTAATTAGGTGAAAAGCCCGGACCGTGTTGTCTTTCGCCTCTCTTGAGTGTATGAAGCCAACTTGGTCATTGGATATTATGTGGGGAAGTATTAATTTAAGTCTGTTTGCAAGCATTTTCGCATAGATCTTTATGTCTACATTCAGCAGAGAGATAGGGCGGAAATTTTCAGGTCTATCGGGGGGTTTTCCTTGTTTAGGGAGAACTGTTATGTGGGCTTCTAATCCCAGCGGTGTGAAAGGTGAATCTTCTGTTATGTTATTAAAGAGGGGTAACATATAGGGAATCAAAAGGTCTTTAAATTTTTTAAAATATTGGGCAGTGAATCCGTCAGGTCCCGGGGCTTTGTTGGATGGGAGTTGGGTTATGACATTTTTGATTTCGTTGAATGTAAATGGTTCAAGAAGTGTTTGGTTTTGTTCTGTGGATAGCTGTGGAAGGATTATATTTTTTAGATAATCTCGAATACTTTTATCTTTGTTTGCTGGATGTATTTCTTCCCTGTGTAGGTTATAAAGTTGTTCATAGTATGTCCGAAAGGATTCTGCTATTTGCTCAGACGTATGTACTGCTTTGTTTTGTTTATTATAAAGTGTCAGGATATAATTTTTATTAATCCTCCTTTTCAGTTTCCTAGCTAGTATGGGGCCACTTTTATTATCTCCCTCGTAGTATTTTTGATTTAACTTTAAAGCCCGTTGTTTACATTCTTTGCCTAATAACAGATTAACCCGTGTTCTACCCTCAGTGATTTTTTGCAAGATATCTACTGATGTGGGGTGTTCCTTAAGTTGGCCTTCTAATAGTGCTAGTGAGTTAAGAGTATCATTTAGTAATTTGTTAGCCTGCTTGATTTGATAGGAGTGAATACTGATAAATTCACCTCTAATAACTGTTTTGTGGGCATCCCAGAGAGTTCTACTATCTATAGCAGGCTGGGGGGAGGCATTAATAGAAAAGTATTCTTTAATGGATTTTTCAATCCTTTGGAAGTGTATAGGATCTTCTAAAATACTGTCCTCCAGTCTCCATACATATTGTCGGTTAGGGATATATGGCCATTTAAATTCGCATCTAACCACAGAGTGGTCAGACCAAGAATTAGGAAGGATCTTCATGTGTGTGACCCAAGCTAAGCTTGTGACGTCCACCATGAAATAATCAATGCGGGAGAGTCGATTATGTGGATTGGAATAAAAAGTAAACTCCCTACTGTCAGGGTAAAGTATTCTCCAAGCGTCATGCAAGGTCATATCCCTCATGTGTGTCTTAACAGAGTTGATAATCCTATGCGGTACAGAGGAAGTTTGTGTGGAATTGTCCAGTGCAGGATTTAGTGTTAAATTAAAGTCCCCTCCCATTATTACTGCCCCTTTTGACATCTCTAAGACCAAGTTGGATAAATGTTTAAAGAATTTATCTTGTTTTGTGTTTGGGGCATATATATTTATTAGTGTAACCATGGAGTTGTAAAGCTTTCCTATCAAGATGAGGTATCGCCCATCTTTGTCAGTGATCTTCTTAATTAAAGTGAATGGTAACCTTCTGTTAATGAGGATGCCCACCCCGTTCGTCTTAGTAATATTGGATGCATAATATGTGGGGCCAAATTTGTATTCAAAAGTTTTGGGTTCCCTTCCCCTCATGAAGTGAGTCTCCTGTATAAAAATCACATCACCTTTCTTTTGTTTAAAGTCCCTCAATGCTAAATTTCGTTTATATTGGTTATTGAGTCCCTTTGTATTGGCTGTAATAAAATTCAGATTACCTGTATGTTGTGCCTGCATTCTACATTACTGTAAAACGTACATAATATGTGAAAAGGAATATTATTACCTGAAAAGCGGAGTGAGTAACAAACCCTATAACCATCTTTTGTGTAGAGAGGGCCCAGCGGGTCATGATGACGCCCTTGCAGAGAAGGCCGCACCTGCGTTGATATGGAGGCATGAATTTGCTCATATTCTGACAATACACATAAGCTAGTGAGAAAATAAAACAAAGAACAAAGAAAACAAAGAACATACAAAAACATAACAAAACATAGAACCTCTTGGTCATATCCACCAAGTGAGGTAAGCATCGTACTGAGGAGTTTGCTCAATACCTATTCCCTTATTATAATAACATTTTCTTTGTTGTGAAACAGTGAGTATAACGAATATTAACCTAAAGCTGTTGTAGCAGCTCATAAGAACATGGCTAAATTTAAACTTAAATCTATACTTCAAACTAACAACTTCCCCTCTCTCCAACCTCTTCCTATAGTCAAGAAAAGCTTCAACTTAAACTAAACAAGTCCTGAAGAAGTAAGTTTTATGGGACTCAACTTAAAGGACATCATATTCATTTTGTCCCTAATGCATTACCACCAGGGAGGACGGTGCATCACCGGAAATATCCCCTGCGGTATCATTGTTGTGGCATCCCCAGCCTGTCCCAAGGCTAGAAATTAATGTCATATGTTGACTTTATCTCCAATTCAGATCGAGACTGCTGGGGTTTTTTGTTGTTTTCTCTGTGGGGGAACTTTTGTCCAGCTCTGAGATGAACCTTTGGCTAGTTGGTGCTGTTTATGTGATTCTGAGCCCTCCAGTCGGACATCCGATGGATGGGGTTGTTGGAAAGAAAGGCCCAAAGTCTCAGAGAGGAGTGGTAAGTCCTGTTCGTTTCTGTAAGTAATAGAGCGTCCTTCATGGGTCACATTCAGGCTGAACGGGAATCCCCATCTGTATCTAATGTGTTTGTCTTGCAAGACTTTAGTGATGTATCGAACTTCTTTTCTCCTCTGGACTGTAGCAGGACTTAAGTCCATGTAAATCTGTAAGCTATGGTCCAGGTATTGAATAGTAGGTGTCGAGCGGGCCGCCTGCCACACCTTCTCCTTATCAGTGTAGCGTAGGTATCTTAATATAATGTCCCTGGGGGGAGCGTTGGGAGGAGGAGGTGGTCTTAAAGCCCTATGTGCCCTATCAAGTTCCATATCTGGAGCCTGTGGATCCTTTAGTAAAAACTTGAAAAGGCCCTGTAGATAGTCAATCATATCCTGTTGTAACACTGACTCTGGGACCCCTCTGATCCGCAAATTGTTACGGCGCCCCCTGTTGTCTAACTCTTCGACTTTGTCCTGTAGTGTTTCTATTTGGGCGTACTGAACATTGGCTTGAGTGGAAATATTATCAATTATGGAGTTTACAGTGTCTTGCGTTTCCTCCACACACTCAATCCTCTGCCCTATTTCATTTATGTCCCTCTTCATATTTGCCAGATCTGAGGTAATAATGTCCTTGAGGGCGTCAAAATCTGCCTTTGTGGGAAGATTGGCAATATCTGCTTTAATCTGAGCTGCATAGTCTGTGGGAAGATCATTCAAGTTAGAGGGTGATGAAGCAATGTTGTTAGATTGCTGTGAGCAAGTGTCTGTATCATTGCTATTGTTAGATGAACTCTGGAAAAAGCTGCTGACCGAAGTTGGCAATAAGGTCTGGTTTTTAGTAACTTTGTCCCCTTTCGCCCTTGATTTGGTAGTCATTTTTATGCTGCAGTAGTGTCTGTGACACTTGTAAGGTTAGGTGAGGGAGTAAAGGCCCAAAAAAAGGGATTTAAGTGGCCCAGCACGACAAATTAATTCTGTTTCCAAAAACTCTGATCTTAATTGCAGAGCGTAGCATTTGTATCACTCTGGTATGCCCCCAACCTCCATTACTATAGTTATCGTGTATCAGGGCCTGTTGCGATGACCTCTCCTCTTAAAAAGTTGCGTTTCATCTCTTATTATATAGGAGTGCCTGTTCTGAGTAACGTGTTTGACAGACCCGGTTTACTTTAATAAGCCCTGGTACCTCATATTTGTGCTCCGTGCCTGAGGATGTTGTGTACTGCCGGCCACGTGGGTTGTAATGGCGTTGAGCTACAGCGGGTAAAGTGATTTAGAGAGCTTGCCGCCTCCCGCTCTGATAGTCGATCCGAAATTCACCTCCTTGCGTCTGTTGTTTCCACCCGTGGTCACATAGGTGCAGAGGAGCTCCGATGATCACCGCCAGTCGAGCCCGGTCTCGCGCCGTAAGTTACATGCGCTCGTGGGCCCAGGTCTGCATATTATAAAAGCCTCGGGTGCCTCTGTATCTGTAAATCTGCGGTAATGCTTTCACCCAGGCGTGCCCAGCCTGTTGACGAGTGTTAAACAGCACAAAGCAGGGTTGTTATGCTCTGTTTCACCGTATCTTTTAACTCGGGAATGGTAATTGTGCCCGGAGCTTTAGTCACCAGCAGCCATTCCTCTGCCTGGCCAGGCTCCGCCCCCCAAGAGCTTTATGTTTTTATGCGGTAGGAGTCTTGGAGGTAGAGGCTGTACCGCTCACTTCTTCCAAGACTCGTAATACCGGCGTTAGGCAAATCCCATTAAAAAGATAGGATACGCAATTGACGTAAGGGGATTTGCGGTAGCCTCGAGTCGCGGAAAAAAAGTGAGTGGTATACCTGTACCTGACAAACTCGTAATACCAGCGGGCGTTAAAAGGCAGCGTTAGGACCCCTTAACGCTGCTTTTTAAGGCTAACGCAGAACTCTAAATCTAGGTGTTTGTTATTACAAGGTATTCACTGTCCCTGTAAATAAATTGTCTTGTTTGGATTAATCTTTGGGCCGAATATTCAGAAAAATTAGTTTTCCGAATATTTAGCTGCCGCGCTTTTCGGTATTCGTTTAGTTTTAAATTAAATGAATAATTAATATTCATGGAACATTTACATTAATTTTCATAAAACAAATATTATTATTATTATTATACTTTATTTATGAAGCGCCTACATATTCCGCAGCGCTGTCCATGGATACAATTCATTTAAATAAAACAATACAAGAATTGTAAAAGACAGGACAAAATTTACAAACACATACAGGAGGGATTGAGGGCCCTATTCCTGTGGGAATTTACAATCTAGAAGGGTAGGAGGTTGAGAAACAGGAGGTAAGGACTGCATGATTGAGAAAGATGCAGAGTTAGATGAGAGAAATGTTAGGTAAGTGAAATTAATTTATTATTGAATTGGGTGGTAGGCTTCCCTGAACAGAAAAGTCTTCAGGGAACATTTAAAGGAAGACAGATTAGGGCAAAGCCTGACAGCACGAGGGAGAGTCTTCCAGAGGGTAGATGCTGCATGACAGAAGTCCTGTAGTCTAGCATGAGAAGAGGTGATAGTTGCGGATGCAAGGAGCAGGTCATTGTTGGCTCTTAGTGGACGGGCTGGAGTATACTTGTGTATTAGAAAGGATAGGTAGAGGGGAGCGGCGTTGGTGAGAGCTTTGTATGTAAGGGTGAGAATTTTGAATTGAATTCTGCTGTGAATGGGGAGCCCTAGAAGGGACTCACAGAGAGGTGCAGCAGATGCAGATCAACGGGAAAGGTGGATCAGCCTGGCGGAGGCATTTAGGATGGATTGAAGGGGGGAGAGGCAGGACAGAGGAAGGCCAGTGAGTAGGTTATTGCAGTAGTCAAGTCGGGAGATAACAAGGGAGTGGATTATTTGCTTTGTGGTGTCAGCGCTCAGAAAAGGGCGAATTTTGGAAATATTGCGAAGATGGTTGTGGCAGGATGTAGAAAGCGATTGGATATTGGGGTCAAGATTTGAGTCAAGTGTGACTCCGAGGCAGCGGACTTGGGGCGATGGGGAAATGGTGATGCCGTCATCAGGGATAGAGAAGTCAGAAATCGGCATAGAACTTGAGGGGGGATAAGAAGGATCTCAGTATTGGACATGTTAATCTTTAGGTGGTGAGAGGCCATCCAGGAAGAAATACCAGATAAGCAGTCGCTGACATGAGAAAGGACAGAGGGAGAGAGAGCAGGGGTAGAGAGGTAGATCTGGGTGTCATCAGCATAGAGGGGATATTTGAAGCCATAACTGTTGATAAGTTTACCCAGCGAAGAAGTATAGATGGAGAAGAGTAGAGGACCCAGAACAGATCCCTGAGGTACTCCAACAGACAGAGGCATAGGAGAGGAGGAGTCGCCGGCAAATGACACAGAAAAAGACCTGTGGGAAAGATAGGAGTGAATCCAGGAAAGAGCAGTGTCACAGAGGCCAAAAGAGCTAAGGGTCTGTATGAGGAGAGGGTGTTCAACTGTGTCGAAGGTAGCTGAGAGGTTGAGTAAGATGAGTATAGAGTAGTGGCCAATATTTTATTGCATAGAGAAGATCGGTTGTAACCTTTGTAAGGGCAGTCTCAGTTGAATGTTTTGGGCGGAATCCGGATTGCAGTGGGTCAAGAAAGGAGTTGGTGGACAGGAAGTGGGTTAGGCGATTGTAAACTAGTTTTTCAAGAAGTTTTGATGTTAGTGGAAGCAGTGATATGGGGCGGTAGCTTTCGGGAGAATTAGGGTTGAGGGAGGGTTTTTTGAGTATGGGAGTGTTTGAAAGAAGATGGGAATGAGCCGGTAGAGAGAGATAGATTGAAGATGTGGGTAAGAGCAGGAGTGAGGGTGGAAGATAGGGAGGGTATTAGATGGGAAGGGATAGGGTCGAGTGGGCAGGTAGTGAGGCGTGAGGAAGATAGTAAGGAAGAAACTTCATTCTCAGTTGCTGGATGGAAGATAGAGAGGGTGGCAGAGGGAGTAATTGGGCCTGTTAGAATATTGCAGGTTGGTGTTGGTATGTTGCTTCGGATAGTACGTGTTTTGTTTAAAAAGTAGTCTGCCAGGGCTTGAGCACTAAAGACAGACAGGGGTGGTGGAGCAGGTGGGTAGAGGAGAGAGTTAAAGATGGAAAAGAGTGGTTTAGGGTTTGGGGAAAGAGTAGATATGAGAGAAGAGAAGTAGGTTTGCTTGGCTAAGTGAAGGTCAGAAGTGTATGAGCGAAGAATAAACTTATAGTGTATGAAATCAGGTTCAGAGTGAGTTTTCCTCCAGACACGCTCAGCAGTACTAGACCATTTTTGCAAATGGCATGTATGCTGAGCATGCCAGGGCTGTTACTGACTGTGTGGTGTTTGGCGCAGCTGGGGAGGGGAAAGTGTGTCTAGTGCAGAGGAGAGAGTTTTGTTATAGTGGGCTGTAGCAAGATCAGGGCAGGTTATAGTGGAAGTGTAAGGGAGGAGATTTTGAATGATTTTTGAAAATTGGAGCGAGTCCGCAGCATGTGTATTTCTGCAGGTGCGGGGGCGGGATGGAGAAGCGGGTTTAGCTTTTGCATTAATATTATAGGTGACCAGGTGATGGTCTGAAATGGGAAAAGGGCAAGATATAGAGCAGAGGTAGGAAAATACCAGGCCGATGGAGTGTCCATCACGGTGAGTTGGTAATAGGGTGGATTGTGAGAGACCGAAGGAGGATGTGAGTGAAAGAAGTTTAGGGGCAGCGGGGGAAGATGGGTTGTCAGTGGGAATGTTGAAGTCCCCAAGAATTAGGGTTGGTATATTTGAAGAGAGAAAGTGAGGAAGCCAGGCGGCAAAGTTGTCAAAGAATTGGGAGGTTGGTCCAGGAGGGCGATAGATGACTGCCACTTTGAGGGAGAGAGGGGAGAACAGGCGAATACAGTGGACTTATGAGAGCAAGATGCCAACACCGCTGCCACGTTTCTCACCTGACCTAGGGGTATGGCTAAAGTGAAGGCCACTATGTGTGAGAGCAGCAATGGAAACAGTGTCATAAGGAGATAACCAGGTTTCTGTAACTGCTAAAAGGGTGAAAGCATTTGATATAAACAGGTCATGAATGGCTGTAAGTTTGTTGCAGACAGAGCGAGAGTTCCATAGTGCGCAGGTGAAAGGAGTGTGTGCATGTGGGATGCATTGGATGGAAATGAGGTTATGTGTGTTGCTTATATTAAAGTTTCTATAAGGAGTGCGTGATTGGGTAATGGTGGGAATGAGGGTGGGCCCAGGATTTGGAGAGATGTCGCCTGATGCTAATAGCATCAAGATGGAAAGTAAGAGTAGGTGAGAATGAGATTTATAGCAGTGGGGGTATTTCTGGGAGGTGGTGCAGTTTGTTGATTTAGATTTTAAAATAGAAAGTAGTTCATGAGAGCTAAGGTATGGAGAAGAAAGGAGAGAGGGGCCTATAAAAACTGTATGTGGAGAAGGGTACGGTATGAGCATGTGAGTATCCTTGTGGAATAGACATGAGACTGTTAAAAGGAAAAGCAGTCCTGAAAACATAGCAGAATGTTAAGTGCAAAAGATTATTGAATGAAAATATTTAGCTTGCCTCAAATCTTCCTCAAATCTTGTTCAATTATTTTCTAATTCTCAGCATTGCCACTTAAAGATGGTCACTTAGACAGATGGTAGCTTAGATAGATGGAACTCTCTGCAAACGCTCAGACCCCAGCAAACGCTCTCCCCTAACTGGTCTTAAATTTATAAGGCTACAGCAGACAGCTGAGTTTAATTGGTTGGAGACAGGGAGATAAGTTACATCCAGGTGAGAAGACTACGAATTGCTACAAGATCAGAGGGATAGGTTCAAGAAAGGAAATTGGGTGGGGATTAATTAATTCATTAAGTAAAGTTTTATAATAGAGAGATGCACATGCTGGGGACAGGAAAGAGCAGATTAATGGAGTAGACAGTTGGTTCACACGAGTTAAAAACAGTGTAATAAATCCAGCAGAGACAGAGGGGTTTAAAGGGACATACCAGGAGTTAAAAACAGTGTAATAAATCCAGCAGAGACAGAGGGGTTTAAAGGGACATACCAGTAGTTAAAAACAGTGTAATAAATCCAGCAGAGACAGAGGGGTTTAAAGGGACATACCAGTAGTTAAAAACCGTGTAATAAATCCAGCAGAAACAGAGGGGTTTAAAGGGACATACCTGAAAGTAAATGAGAAATAGGGTTAGATTTAGGAGATGTTGGGCTTCAATGAGTATCTGTGCAGTTGAAATTCTTGTCTAATTCTCAGCCTTGCCACTTAAAGATGGTCACTTAGACAGATGGTAGCTTAGAGAAATGGAACACTCTGCAAACACTCAGACCCCAGCCATATTGTTCCTTTGCTACAGGTGAAACAGTTCACCTGTAGCGTTATATGCTTACCTAAAGCGTGCGATAAACCTCCTAATGACGCAGCTCTGGGCTCTTTGAAGAAATATAGGGATTAGCGTGGAGCCGCGCTAATCCCGATCCTTCTTCACAGAGACCAGGGCTTCACTAATAAAGGTTTATCCCCCCCTTTTGGCCCGGTGCTCTGTGAAGAACTGTTGGGATTAGCGCGGCTTATAGGTAAGTATTTTTAACCCCTAAGGTAATTTAAAAGAAACTAATGAATACCAATGAATTTCATTAGTATTTATTTGTTTTCTTTAAATTTCGTAGTGCATTCGTTCAGATATTCATTTTATGAAAACGAATATCCGTGTTGATGAATGGGTATTCATAAGAAAATGAATGTCCATGCCTTGTTTTCATACTTTCTCATTCTGTTTAACAAACGCAGAAAAATGTCAGTTGTGAGGTGAAACCCTTCCCTTCAGCACTTAGTAGTTTTTTAGAAGAAAATTTGCTTAGCAACTCTAACCTGATGGTATAAAAACAATGCTTTGCACTAGATACCTTTATCTCCATTAGCCATAAGAGACATGCAAACAGTTTTAAAAATATTTCCCAACAAACTATACCATTATTTTGTATATACTGTATATCATGATGTGAGAAATCTACAACAAAAAATATATTTTTTTAATTACATAGTAACATAACATAGTAGATGAGGTTGAAAAAAGACCGAAGTCCATTGAGTTCAACCTATACAAATCTAAAATACTTTATATATTTATAAGCTTTATAAGCTTTTTATATTATATATATATATAATATAAAAAACTCCAGTTAATCTTAAATAATCCCACTAAACGGTGACCCATTTAATACTAGCAATCATATCTATGAATTTTGTTTATAGACAGAAATGTATCCAAACTATTTTTAAATGTATCTAGGGTATTGGCATTCACTACCTTGTCAGTATATGGCCGGGTTATAATACAATATATTTAATAATTATTCTTTAAAATAAAACCCCAATAAAAATGCATATACAAAACAATAAAATTAATGTAAATTCCTAAATTCTTTATACTAGTTAAAATGTATAGACACATTGAATTATATTTATAGAAAACCAGATATGAATCAAACTATACACGTTTAAACTATTATAATATGCTATGCAAAGATCATAAAAGTTACCTTATTTATTAACCTTATTTGCAATTGAATTCCATTAAAATACTACAGTGAGATACCAAGATATGATCCACTAACATTCAGACTGGTACAATTAAGTTATTTAACCCACAAATGATTCTATACAATGCTAATTAAAACACCATAAGTATATATATTCTTAATGTAAACAGCCAGATTATATGCCAATTTATCTAAGATGAAATAAATTCTTTAGCAGCAATAAGGTAAATTCTAAAATATATTTATATGGTTACAGATATAAATTACTTGGCAAACAAAAGATTAGTTTTAAACCACACAGAATTATGAATGCAAGCTAAAATACAAAGTACCTTTTAAAGAATACTAACTGCAATTTGACTATAGTCTTAGAATACCTTTGTCTAAAATATTAAAGATAAATAAGAGTCATACATCACCCAATTAAACAATTAATGTTTCAACTTCCAGAGTTTCTCCAGTAAATCCAATTACGCCTCATAAATTGAAAGAGGTAATTTTTGCAAGATGGATAAAAATATTGGCCCAGGTTGCTTTTTAATAGACTGGATTGCAGCAATTTCTTAGTCCAAAATTTTGCAGCCAGAGTCCTCTTTTAATCTCTTGCTTGGGATTATAATTTGCAATATAGTCCCACCCCTTTTTATTCTAATCATCGTGAAATTTGGATGATAGGCCCTCAATTTGTTTGGCTGTCATACCATTTTAATCCCCTAGGGGGCAGCAAACAACCAGAAATGCAGTTTCTATCCCAACCACTACTAACAGTAAATACAGTTCCTATATATTTTTATTCAATATACCATATTTTTTAGTATCAACAAGTCACATGTTCCAAGTGTATTGGACCATGTCATACTATTCATCCTGATTATTTTAATATGAAACACCAGTATGTTTCTATTGATCATATTCAAACATCCTGGCATATATTCATACAAACACAGCATATTTCACATTCCCAACAATTTTTGAATACACAGATCCATGTTCATGGTTAACATTCATGGGACATCTTGCTGTCTGTAAGATAACAAAAAAATGTTACCATTTTGAAACAACATTTATACATCTACCATACAGCTTATTCATTAAGTTCCATATACACATATCTAATATGTTGCTATTAGGCACTTCTCATATCCATTATTTTGTACCTATTATTTGATAGCCTGAGGCACATATTAAATATTTGAAAACTATATAATTTGTTATCAAAAGTACACAGGCCAGGATATTTTGAAATCTTAATTCTTGGCTTCTATGCTTTCAATGGAACACATGGCTCAGCAGGATGCGTATGTGGCTCAACAGGGGATCATTTAGCAAGTAGATGGTATAAGCTACAATTTCTTTGAGCATGTTTGTATATTCAACCATTTCCACAGACGGACCATCTATTCTTCACAGGGGGCCTGTGAGTTCATTACTCATCCTGGGCCGGAAGCCCATATATGGGCATACACTGCTGAGGCTCCATCATGCTAATACTTACCTTGAAGTAACTGTCTGATCTAAGATTTGCAATATACAATCATATAGATGACTATCTTTTTGAAGTAATTTATATTTATTTGAAATGACAGACCTGCAACCCACAGAATCCACCCAGCAAATGGTATTAAGCATGATCAACCTTAATATTTTATTGATTGCATACTGATACATATCTTATTATTTAGATATGTATTATCCACTGACATTTACAGGTACCCTGACAACATCCTTTGCTCTTACTGTGAAAAAATGTTTCCGTTGCAGGAGATTACATCTCCTTTCCTCCAACCTTAAATTGTGACCTCTTGTCACAAACAATTTTCTTGGAATAAACAGAGCTTCTGCCATCTCTGTATATGGGCCTTGAATATATTTATATAAAGTAATCATATCACCTCTCAAGTGCCTTTTTTTCTAAAGAAAACAGACCCAGTTTGGCTAGCCTCTCCTCATAGCTTAAATTCTCCAATCCTCTTATTAGCTTTGTGACCCTTCTCTGAACTTTTTCTAGTTCTGCAATATCTTTTTTTGCGATGGGTCCCCAGAACTGCACTCCATACTCAAGGTGAGGTCTTACCAGGGCTTTCTATAGTGACAGAATTATGCTTTCCTTTCTTAAATCAAAGTCTCTTTTAATACATGATAGTATCTTAAAAGCCTTTGAAGCCGCTGCCCTGCATTATGCACCCATCTTTAGCTTGTTATCTATTACTACCCCCAAATCCCTTTCCTCCTTGGCTAAGTCTTGTCCCATTTAAATAATATGCTGCCTGCTTATTTTTACTTCCAAAATGTAGAACCTTGCATTTTCCCTTATTAATAATACAACACACTAAAAAGCACCCACACTTTACACCAATGCTCACAATATTTGAACATCAAGTGTAACAACAAAAGGATATATGTTGTGTAAATGATATCCAAAATTCCAAAGATTCTTTTCACAAAAAAGGGGGTTGCTGCACCACTGATACACGGTTCTGGAACTGGATGAACTACAGAAAAAAGAAAAGAACAGAAGTAGGGCGCATCCCCTCTAAGTGTAATATGTAGGTTGCAAACAAGTTTTATTAAACAATACAATTTCACACTCACAAGATCAAACCTCAAACATGTGAGGTATGTTAAAAGCACTGGGGGAAACAGCTCATGGGTCTCTCAAGGCTAATATGCTGCAGCTCTCAAATACAGCTCACCCGGTCTGGAGATCCGGTTCAAGTTCCTCACTATAGGTTTAGTGATCTCTAATCACAGATTCCAGGGGCTCCTCAAATCCCAGTATCGTCCCCAAATGGGTTATAATCATCCATATAAATATAACATACAGTTGATAGTAAAACAAAGTTGCGTATAGCTACCACCACGCTCAATCCACAAACAGCTGTAGCGCAAGTACAAAGCCGGCTGCTTGCGAGTGCTGAAGCGGATGACGTGATGACGTGATGCGGTGGGCGTGGCCTTATGCATTTCGTAGGGATTCCCCCTACTTCGTCAGACTGGTTTAGTACCTCAGCCTTCTCCCTATCACTGTTAATCATGCTACCCTCCACGCATTTTAATGTACTTATATTGTCTTTCTTAGATTTTTTGCTATTTATGTACTTAAAGAATTTTAGGTTTAGACTTAGAATCCTTTAATTAATTTTTCATTTTCAATTTTGGCTAATTTGATTGCTTTTTTGCATGCTTTGTTACATTCCTTATAAATATGGAATGTTGAGTCTGTACTATTTTCTTTAAATAATTTAAATGCCCTACGTTTTTCCTAATTTCTCTTAAAGGGACACTCAGGTTAAATTAAATTTTCATGATTCAGATACAGCATGTAATTTTAAACAACTTTCCAATTTACTTCCATTATAAAAAATGTGCACAGTCTGTAATAGTTACTCTTTTTGAGTCACCAGATCCTACTGAGCATGTGCAAGAATTCACAGACTATACGTATATGCATTTGTGATTGGCTGATTGCTATCACATGGTACAAGGGGAGTGGAAATATACATAACTTTGAAATTTGTTATAAAAAATCTACTACTCATTTGAAGTTCAGACTAAGTGCTATTGCATTGTCTTGTTATCTTGCATTTGTTGATTATGCAAATCTAAAGTGTTGACTGGTCCTTTAACACATTTTTATTCAGCCACATTGGCTTGGATTTTTTATTTTTATTTTTATAACTATATGGTATTTGTTGATATGTATATTTATTTAACAACGTTTTAAATGTTATCCATTTATCCTCTCTATTTTCATAAGAGAATAATTTGTCCCAATTTATGTTATTTAATGATTTCCTTAAATTGTTGAATTTTGCTTTCTTAGAATTAAAAGTCTTGGATAAACCTTTAAGACACTGCTTATGAAAAGAGATTTCAAATGTGACCATGTTATGATCACTGTTACCCAAATGTTCTTTGACTTCTATGTTCGATATTATATCTATAATATTTGATAGCACTAAATCCAATATAGCGTTACTCCTAGTTGGCTCCTCTATTAATTGTGTAAGCAGTTATCCCTGAGAACATTTAAAAATATATCCCCCTTAGCTGAATTACTAGTTTCATTGGCCCAGTTTATATCAGGGTAGTTAAAATCTCCCATAATTACAGCACTGTTATTAGCAGCCTTACTTATTTGCATTAGTAGTTGAGTTTCATCCAGGCCACTAATGTTGGGGGGCTTGTAGCATGTTCCTAGTAATATGTTTTGGGGATTTTTCCCCCCACTCTTTATTTCCACCCACAGGGTCTCTACATTGTCGCCTGTAACATATATTTTCCCTTATTGTAGGTTTAAGATTAGGTTTAATATACATGCAGATTCCTCCACCCCTTTTATTATTCCTGTCCCTCCTAAATAAAGTATACCCCTCTAAGTTAATTGCCCAGTCATGTGAATCATCCCACCATGTTTCAGTTATACTGATAACATCATAGTCCTCTTCTGCAACTAAGAGCTCCAGCAACCTCATTTTACCTGTCATGCTTCTTGCATCTGTTGCCATACATTTAATTTTCATATGCTTTCTGCTGATACTTGGTGTTCTTTCTTCCATACTTTCTAATGTGACATTTCTTAAGTCATCCCTTCCTTGAGATATTAAAGGAGTGACAGATTCACAGACTGACCTCTCTGTTCTATTGTGTTCTAACTGACCCTCCCCCCCTTTGCCTAGTTTAAAAGATTCTCTAAACTTGCTACCATCCTTTTCCCCAACACACCTCACCCCATGTCATTTAGGTGCAATCCATCCTTACTGTACAAATTGTACCCAATTTTAATTTTAATTAACAAGGTTGTAAACAATAGTGTGTGAGGTTTTTGTAGACACTTGTTCAAAGAAGAATTTAACCATATACTAACAAGTGACTTTGGGTATATATGATCAAAACAGGGGCTCCCATGAGCCTCTTACTCAAATAAGTGCACATTTATTAATTACTACAGTGATCACCTGGCTATTAAAACTATATAATAAAATATTGACCCCTAAACCGCCATTCCCCCATATCGCAAAGTAATAAACTAACATCTAAACCCCTAACCTAACAACCCTTAACTTAACCCAAATTAAAATACCCATAAATTTACAAAAAAATCGTAACTACCTAAAAAAAAACACATGTAAAGTTAAATAAAAACCTCCTACTTTTGAAATTAAAATTTACAACAACAAAAAAATAACATCAAGAAAGAAAATGAAAAAACCTAACATCATAAAAAAATAAAAAAGTCTAACATTACAGAAAATAAAAGTAATTTCCAAACAGTAAAATAAAACATTTAATCCTATTCTAATACCCAAAGAAACACCCCAAAAAAAAAAAAAAAACTATACTACCAATAGCCCTTAAAAGGGCCTTTTGTAGGGCATTGCCCTAAAGCAATCACGCTCTTTAAAAAAAAAAAACATTAACCCCTCTAACATTACACCTCCCACCCCCATCAAAATAAAAAAAACTTGCGGTGATCCCTAAGTTAGAAAACCTGTCTGATACCCCCTCTAAATTTAGACCGATCTCGCTGTTAAACTCAGATTTAAAAATCTATGCAAAAATTTAGCAGCCAGGATTAGCCCCCTCCTCCCGATGTTAGTACACACTGATCAGGTGGGATTTGTCCCTGGCAGGGAAGCTAGGGACAATACCATTAGAGCCCTGCAGTTGATTGAATATGCGAAGACACAGGGAATCGGTTCTATCTTGTTAACATCAGACGCAGAAAAGGCGTTTGACCGCCTTAACTGGTCTTTTCTGTTTGCCACCCTGAAGAAATTTGGTTTTGGAGAACTAGCTATAAGGAGAATTCAGTCACTGTATGTTAAACCGACGGCAAAAATAAAGCTGAATGGCGTACTGTCAGACGCCTTCCAGATAGGAAATGGGACAAGACAGGGGTGTCCCCTGTCCCCCTTGATATTTGTACTAGGAATTGAGACGTTAGCAGCGTGCATAAGACAGAATGAGCTAATAAGGGGAATACCTTTGGGTCAAAATGAATACAAAGTCTCACTGTATGCGGACAATGTGTTGCTATCTCTTTCTTCCCCGGCCGCATCTTTACCAGCTGTGACTGAGGAGTTTAGAGAGTTTGGTAGATTGTCATATTTTTCGATCAATCATCAAAAGTGTGAAATATTAAATGTAAGCCTAACAAAAGCTGAGATAGAATCCTTAATGGAAAACTGCCCTTATCAACTCCAAACCAAAGCCATCAAATACCTAGGAATCAAATTAACACCCAAACATAAATTACTCTTCAACCTTAATTTCACGTCACTATACAATACTACACAGGCTGATCTGAAGATATGGGCTTTGAAGCCCTTTTCTTGGTGGGGCAGAATACAAACTTTAAAAATGACAACTCTTCCTAGAATATTATATATTATGCAGGCACTCCCAATTCATCTCCCACCTAGTTTTATAAAAAATCTACAGGTTCGGCTAAATAAGTACATGTGGGGTTCAGTAAAACCTCGGGTGGATCGGAACACACTTTATAGATCTCTCGCTGGAGGGGGGGTTGGGCTCCCCTGTATAGAGGCGTACTATAGAGCCATAGGTGTTCAAAGAATACTTGACTGGCACAGGAATGTTTCCATGAAAGTTTGGATAACAATTGATTCACACATATTGAAAACCCCACAAGTGGGAGCCTTATGCTGGATTCCAAAATCACATAGACCAGAAGCAGCTGGCTCCTTTAAAATCTATACTTCAGTGTTTACAATATGGGATGAGATTTTAAAGACACAACCCTATATATCTACGTTGAGGTCCCCACTAACTCCAGTGTCTCCGAATGCAGACTTTATGGGAGGTATGGAGTTTGGACAGGTAAATAGAATACCTGAAGCGATTGGTTATACTGTACCCATCCATTTTATCCTAAACGGGCAGAGGGTGAAAAGTAGGCAAGAGTTAGGGGATATACTAAATGGGGTTTTCACAAATTGGTTAAAGTATAAACAGCTACAACACTTAGTTGAGACATCCAAATACAAATCTGACTGGACGAGACCCCTGACTCATTTTGAGAACGTTTGTTGCTCCCAGGGCCCCCTTAGACATACATTATCTTTGGCAAAATCTATATCTCTTTCTTCCCCGGCCGCATCTTTACCAGCTGTGACTGAGGAGTTTAGAGAGTTTGGTAGATTGTCATATTTTTCGATCAATCATCAAAAGTGTGAAATATTAAATGTAAGCCTAACAAAAGCTGAGATAGAATCCTTAATGGAAAACTGCCCTTATCAACTCCAAACCAAAGCCATCAAATACCTAGGAATCAAATTAACACCCAAACATAAATTACTCTTCAACCTTAATTTCACGTCACTATACAATACTACACAGGCTGATCTGAAGATATGGGCTTTGAAGCCCTTTTCTTGGTGGGGCAGAATACAAACTTTAAAAATGACAACTCTTCCTAGAATATTATATATTATGCAGGCACTCCCAATTCATCTCCCACCTAGTTTTATAAAAAATCTACAGGTTCGGCTAAATAAGTACATGTGGGGTTCAGTAAAGCCTCGGGTGGATCGGAACACACTTTATAGATCTCTCGCTGGAGGGGGGGGGGTTGGGCTCCCCTGTATAGAGGCGTACTATAGAGCCATAGGTGTTCAAAGAATACTTGACTGGCACAGGAATGTTTCCATGAAAGCTTGTATAACAATTGATTCACACATACTGAAAACCCCACAAGTGGGAGCCTTATGCTGGATTCCAAAATCACATAGACCAGAAGCAGCTGGCTCCTTTAAAATCTATACTTCAGTGTTTACAATATGGGATGAGATTTTAAAGACACAACCCTATATATCTACGTTGAGGTCCCCACTAACTCCAGTGTCTCCGAATGCAGACTTTATGGGAGGTATGGAGTTTGGACAGGTAAATAGAATACCTGAAGCGATTGGTTATACTGTACCCATCCATTTTATCCTAAACGGGCAGAGGGTGAAAAGTAGGCAAGAGTTAGGGGATATACTAAATGGGGTTTTCACAAATTGGTTAAAGTATAAACAGCTACAACACTTAGTTGAGACATCCAAATACAAATCTGACTGGATGAGACCCCTGACTCATTTTGAGAATGTTTGTAGCTCCCAGGGCCCCCTTAGACATACATTATCTTTGGCAAAATCTATATTGATGGCAGATGGTAGGACAACACGACCGACATACACAAATAAATGGCAGCAAGACATAAACATTGAACTGAGTGATAAGGAGTGGAATAAAATTTACTCTCTAGTTAAGAAGTCTTCATCATCTACAAAGATACTAGAGCTTAATTACAAGGTATTATCTAGGTGGTATCTGACCCCATCACGTCTAAAAAGTATATATCCACATTCGTCTGACTTGTGCTGGAGAGGGTGTAAGCAGAAAGGCTCAATGTCCCACATGTGGTGGAACTGCCCCATAATAAAACCCCTATGGCAGGAAATAGAATTCTTTCTACAACACCTAGTGGGAGACGCATTTACACTAACCCCTGAGATTGCATTATTGAATGCTCTTCCCAAAAATATGTGTCAACTCAGACAAAGAGTACTACAGTTCTCCTTAAATTCAGCTAGGTCATTAATAGCCAGCAGATGGAAAAACCCAGTACCGCCTACGGTGTAGGAGTGGTTGAAACATGTGAAGGACACTCTACAATTAGAGGAGTATGGTTACTTTAAAGCCCAACGAAAAGAGGTATTCTTAGACATCAAACTATATTGGGACTTAACAAAATCATGGTTTACTCGAACACGGCTAGCTTGGCCCTCACCGCCCTTGGATTGAGACACCTGGCATAAAAGGACACGACGTATGTATGCATAGAAATATATATAGGTGGTGAGTAACGCAGCGCTGACCTGCCAAACTGGGCGTTTATCACTGACTAATTTGAGTAATGTGATGAATTTCTGGAAATCCACTTTAACATGTAAAGCTGACCCATGTTAAGTTGTAAAGTTGTAAGTTAATATGTATTCCAAGTTTACAATGCGACTTCATCGTATGTATATGGATAAAACCTAATAAAACTTTTTGAAAAAAAATAAATGAAAATAAATAAAAAAAAACTATCTTAAAAAATCTAAACTACAAAGTGCCCTGAAGAGGGCATTTGGATGGGCATTGCCCTTTAAAAGTGCTTTCATAAACCCATAAAAGTACTCACTAATGATGATTATGGCAAAGATGTTCCATATTCATCCAGGCGGCGCTTTATCTTTATCCAGGCAGCGGTTTATCTTTATCCAGGCGGAGGTGGCGGCAGCAGTGATCCTCATCTTCTGATCTTGAGCACGGAGCTTCTCTTCATGGGGTCTCCAGCTGCTCACTGAATTGTGAACGTGAGGTACACCTTTTATATGGGGTACCCTTGAATTCCTATTAGCTGATTTGTATCTTCAAATTCAAATCAACCAATAGAATGAAAGGAAAGCCACAAAAGGCCCTTTTATGTGCTATTGGTAGTTTAGTTTTAGAATAAGGTTGTTGTTTCTTTAATTTGGGGTGGGGTTTTTTGGGTATTAGAATAGGATTACATTTGTTATGTTAGTTTTTTTTGTAATGTTAGTTTTTATTTTATATTGCAGATAAGTTTATTTTTAGGTAGTTAGGATTTTTTTGTAAATGTATGGGTATTTTAATTTGGGTTAAATTAGGGGGTGTTAGGTTAGGGGGTTTAGATATTTTATTACTTTGCGTTGTGGGGGATGGCAGTTTAGGGGTTAATTAGTTCAGTGTTTGCGATGTTGGGGATGGCATTTTAGGGGTAAATAGTATTTTTAGTTTTTATGCAATGTGGGGGGATGGTGGTTTAGGGTTGATTCGTGTAGTTTAGTGTAACTGTTTCATCTGGACAAACTCTTTAGGTGACCTTTAAAGTCATGTAAAAAGTTTGATCAGTAAATGCGATAGCACTTGCAAGATTGCATTTACTTTCAACTTATAATACAAGTGCTAATTAGCCATTTACGCTCCTCATAGAAAATATGGGGAGCGTAAATTACAAAGAGTTTGTTCAAACAAATTTGCCGTCATTTTGATAGCCCTCCACTTGTTTTAATCTACCCCTTGATGTTCACATTTCACTTTCAAATCTAAAATGTAATTAATTTGTTTAGAGCAAACAAACACAACCAAGATGAGACAATATGTAATGAGAACTTTTTAAACGCATATATTAAAAGTTTGTTGAAATAGCAAACGTCTTACATGTCTTTACTCAAAAACTGAAAATTCAAAAGCTTAAACCATGAGATCCATTTATAAAAAATCATATTTCACTTCAAACATAAGAAAAATATTTTTCAATAAGCATTATTATATTGATCTATCCTGTGACGGTTTTTCTTTACATTCTCTCTCTCTCGTTTTCTATTTTATAACTACATTTTCGATTCTGCTTTTTTTTTATATTTTTTCTTCTCACACTCAACAGTGTTTCTTTTTAATATACAGTCATGTAGATTACGAGTTGTGCGTTTGTGTTTTAACGCTGAAAAAATGGTGATTTCAGCGTTAAAACAGCAACGCAGCCATTACGAGTCTTGTCGGTATAGCTGTACCGCAAGCCTTTTAGCCTGTAACGCAACATCAATCCCGCACTCGAAAATTTTTTGTTTTTTTCATGGGATTCCCATAGCGCAGCCATTACGAGTTTTGCGGTGAGGCTAAAAAGCTTGCGCTACACCCTATACCGACACGATCCGTACCGCCATCTGAGAGCAGTAGTTATGAGTTTTTACGCAACAAAACATAAAACTCATAACTAAAGTGTTACAAAGTACACTAACACCTATAAACTACCTATTAACCCATTAACCGAGGCCCTCCCACATCGTAAAACACTATATTAAACCTATTAACCCCTAATCTGATGCTCCCGACATCGCCGCCACTAATAAAATTTATTAACCCCTATTCCACCGCTCCCCGACATCGTCGCCACTATACTAAAGTTATTAACCCCTATTCCCCCACACCCCAACATTGCCAAACACTATAATACATATATTAACCCCTATTCCGCCACTCCCCGACATTGCCACCACTAAAAAAGCTATTAACCCCTAAACCTCTGGCCTCCCACATCACTACCACTAAATAAACCTACTAACTCCTAAACCGCCAGCCCCTCACATTGCAACAACCTAAATTAAACTATTAACCCCTAAACCTAACCCTAACACCCCCAAACTTTAACATAATTAAAATAGAGCTAAATTAAAGTTACAATTATTAACTAAAAAATACACATTTAAAGCTAAATACATACTTACCTGTCATATTGTAGCTAACTTAGGTTTTATTTTTATTTCACAGGTAAGTTTGTATTTATTTTAACTAGGTAGACTAGTTAGTAAATAGTTATTTACTAACTAGCTAGTTAAAATAAATATAAACTTACCAGTGAAATAAAACCTAAGCTGCCTTATACTAAAACCTAACATTATAAAAATTAAAAAAAACTAAAATTACAAAAAATAAAAAAACCTACCATTACAAAAAATAACAAACAAAATTATCCAAACAATAAAAATGATTCCTATTCTAATACCCTGTTTAAAAAACAAAAACAAAAAAACACCCCAAAATAAAAAACCCTAATCTATAATAAACTACCAAGGGCCCTTAAAAGGGCCTTTTGTAGGGTGTTGCCCTAAAGAAATCATCTCTGTTTCTAAAAAAAACACAAAGACCCACTAACATTACAAACCCCCAAAACCGACAAAATAAAAATAAAGTAAAACCTAATCTACCCATTCCCCTGAAAGGACATTCAGCTCTTTTGCTACCCATTAAAAATAAAAAATGGCTATTCTAAAAAAAAAAAAAAACACCCCAAAAAGAAAAAAAAAAACATTACACAAAATAATAAACAAATTATCCAAAATAATAACAATTATTCCTATTCTAATACCCATTTAAAAAAAAACACCCCAAAATAAAAGAAACAAACCTAATCTATAATAAACTACCAATAGCCCTTAAAAAGGCCTTTTGTAGGGCAATGCCCTAAAGAAATCAGCTCTTTTTCTAAAAAAAAATACAAAGACCCAACATTACAAACCCCCTCCCCCCAAACCCACAAAATAAAAAACTATCTAAAAAACCTAATCTACCCATTGCCCTGAAAAGGGCATTTGTATGGGCATTGCCATTGAAAGGGCATTCAGCTCTTTTTCTTGCACTTAAAAAGGGCATTCAGCTCACCCCAAAAAAACCTTAAAAAAAACCTAACACTAACCCCTCTTTAGGTACTCACAGTTGCTAAAGTCCCCCTTGAACGATTTTCATCCAGGCGGCTCCATCTTCATCCGTCGTAGGAGTGGCATCTTTTTCCTCCCTTTGGAGGCGGAGTGGTCGATGCGCGGAGGTCCAGGCAAAGGTCCAAGGTGGAGGTCCAGACGGAAGTCCATTGATCCGATGTGGAGGTCCTCTTCATGCGATCGTCCGCCGCACACTGAGGATTCAAATGCAAGGTACCCCTTTTATACTGGGGGTACCATTGCATTCCTATTGGCTGAAAAATTTAAATCAGCCAATAGGATTTAAGCAGCTCTCATTCCTATTGGCTGATTCAAATCAGCCAATAGGAATGAGAGCTGCTTAAATCCTATATCCTATTGGCTGATTTGAATAGCCAATAGGATTTTAGCAGCCCTAATTCCTATTGGCTGATTTAAATTTTTCAGCCAATAGGAATGCAATGGTACCTCCAGTATAAAAGGGTTATCTTGCATTTGAATTCTCAGTGTGCGGCGGATGATCACATGAAGAGGACCTCCACGTCAGATCTATGGACTTCTGTAATGCTCGTGCGATATTCCACTATCAAACCGAACTCGACCAGTAGTCTTCTTATCCCAGCGTCGAGCCTGAATGATAGGGAATATCCCAGAGCAGAGAAAGTACACAAGATGAGGTAAGCGGCACTCACCACAGGCAGGATAGTCTGTGGCGGCAACAGGCAGGGAATCAGCGGAAGGCAGTCCAGGGGTAAACCACTAGAAAGGTCAGACAGGCAGGGTTTGGCAACAGTAAGGCAATCCAAAGGTAAACCACTTGAATGGTCAGACAGGCAGGTTTTGGCAACAGTAAGGCAGTCCAAAGGTAAACCACTTGAATGGTTAGACAGGCAGGTTTTGGCAACAGTAAGGCAGTCCAAAGGTAAACCACTTGAATGGTCAGACAGGCAGGTTTTGGCAACAGTATGGCAATGCAGTACTTTAAGGATTAAGCAAGCAGAGTAGTCAGACAGGCAGAGTTAATCAACAGTGAGGCAATACAGTACTTTAGGGGTTAAGAAAGCAGAGTAGTCAGACAGGCAGAATTCAATAGCAGTGAGACAATCCAGTACTTTAGGGGTTAAGCAAGCAGAGTAGTCAGACAGGCAGAGTTCAATAACGATATGGCAATCCAGAATACAGTAAGCTATCACACACAGGAGCACACAAAGTAACACCTATACTTGGGCAGTGATAGGTAGCAAGTAAGTAACTTACATAGGCGCAGGATTCGCACCACAGGAGATCCTGACCGGCTTCAGAAAGGAGGAAGCGGGCAGCGATGACGTCACCGCCGCATGCAGACAGGAGCCGACTTCCCCCTAGGCAATGAGCAGAACAGCAGGCGCCGCATCCCTAGCAACAGCTAGAGCGGTGCGGCGTGACAACTTCCGCCTGGACCCCCGCCTTGGACCTCCACCTTGGACCTTCACCTGGACCTCCGCCAATGCTCATCGATCGCTCCGCCTCCACAGGGATAAAGATGCCGGTCCCGCGATGGATGAAGATGGAGCCGCCGGGATGAAGATCGTTCAAGCGGGACTTCAACAACTGTGAGTACCTAAAGAGTGTTTTTAGATTAGGGTTTGGGCATTTCTTAAAAGAGCTGAATGCCCTTTTAAGGGCAAGAAAAAGAGCTGAAAGCCCTTTTAAGGGCAATGCCCATACAAATGCCCTTTTCAGGGCAATTGGTAGATTAGGTTTTTTTAGATATTTTTTTTATTTTGTGGGTTTGGGGGGGTGGGGGTTTGTAATGTTAGTGGGTCTTTGTATTTTTTTTAGAAAAAGAGCTGATCTCTTTAGGGCAATGCCCTACAAAAGGCCCTTTTAAGGGCTATTGGTAGTTTATTATAGATTAGGTTTCTTTTATTTTGGGGTGTTTTTTTAAAAAAAATGGGTTTTAGAATAGGAATAATTGTTATTATTTTGGATCATTTGTTGGTTATTTTGTGTAATGTTTTTTTTTTTTTTCGTTTTGGGGTGTTGTTTTTTTTAGAATATCCTTTTTTTATTTTTAATGGGCAGCAAAAGAGCTGAATGCCCTTTTAATGCCCATACAAATGTCCTTTTTAGGGCAATGGGTAGATTAGTTTTTTTAGGTAGTTTTTTTTATTTTGTAAGTTTGGGGGTTTGTAATGTTAGTGGGTATTTGTATTTTTTTTTTTTAGAAAAAGAGCTGATTTCTTTAGGGCAATACCCTACAAAAGGCCCTTTTAGAGTTCTAGAAAAGGTCTTTTTAAGGGCCCTTGGTAGTTTATTATAGATTAGGGTTTTTTTTATTTTGGGGTGTTTTTTTTTTTAAACAGGGTATTAGAATAGGAATAATTTTTATTGTTTTGGATAATTTCATTTGTTACTTTTTGTAATGGTAGTTTTTTTATTTTTGTAATGTTAGGTTTTAGTGTTAGGCTGCTTAGGTTTTATTTCACAGGTAAGTTTGTATTTATTTTAACTAGGTATTTAATAAATTGTTAATAACTATTTACTAACTAGTCTACCTAGTTAAAATAAATACAATTGTACCTGTGAAATAAAAATAAAACCTAAGCTAGCTACAATATAACTATTAGTTATATTGTAGCTAGCTTAGGTTTTATTTCACAGGTATTATTTAGTTAATAATTGTAACTTTATTTTAGCTCTATTTCAATTAATTTAAAGTTAGGGGGTGTTAGGTTTAGGTTTAGGGGTTAATAGTTTAATTTAGGTTGTTGTGATGTGGGGGACTGGAGGTTTAGGGGTTAATAGCTTTAATTAGTGGCGGCAATGTCGGGGAGCGGCGGAATAGGGGTTAATATCTTTATTATAGTGTGGGCGATGTTGGGGTGCGGGGGAATAGGGGTTAATAACTTTAGTATAGTGGCAGCAATATCGGGAATAGCAGATTAGGGGTTAATAGATTTATTTCGGTGGCGGTGATATCGGGAGCGATAGATTAGGGGTTAATAACATTATGTAGGTGTTGGCGATGTCGGGGGTGGCATATTAGGGGTGTTTACACTTGGGGTTTATGTTAGGGTGTGCGTTACAGAGCTTTTCATTCTGCGATCGCAGGTGTTAGGTTTTTTTCTGACATGCTCTCCCCATTGATGTCTATGGGGAAAGCATGCACGAGCACGTCAAAGCAGCACTTGTATTTTGTGCGGTATGGAGCTCAACGCAACCATATCGCATGCAGAAGCCGGCTTTTCAAAAAGTCGTAATGGCAGCGCTATGGAGGGTGAAATAAGGAAAAAATTTTGCGTTGTTAACAACCCTCTATAGCAAAAAACTTGTAATCTAGGTGATTGTTGTAGTGAATTTTTAAAAAAAAAGTAAAAACAATCGATTGTGCCAACAAACACAATTCAAAAAGAAAAGTAAAACATATATAAATTATAAAGTATAATATACAGGATAAAGTAGTTGTACCACCAGAAGGAAAAATATAAATATTATTCAGACGGCAAATCTCTAAGGAACAAATAAAAAAGAAAATCAGTACTTAAAGAAATATCCGATTCGGCAATATTACCATTAATTGTAAAAACATTAAAGAGGAGTTTTTTACAATGATCTAACAGACGTCCAATAAAGTATTGTTATATTTATAAACTGATTTTATTTACTGTTAATGATATAACTATGCTTCTAAGGACAAGATATAAGTCTAGATATATAAATGCTCATGAGGTTGCGGAGGGGTTTCATTTAAAATGTGAGATCCTGTTCAAGTTTCATTGAGCATCACTTAACTTGTCATGGCCCTCAATTCCAGTCCTGCTCTTTGAGCTGTGTCTGAGGTCTGACTTTCCGATTTGGGTTCCTCTCGGGCCTGCAAGTACAGGTGTTGTATATTTGTATTCAGCAAGCTTTAAATACCCTGCCCAGCTCTCAGTCTTTTTTTAGGTATTGTTTGTGGTACTGACTCTGGTTTCTTCTTCTGATTGGTTTCTGGAATTTTACCTTATTGCTTGCCCCTGTACTTCAGCTGCCCCATTGGCATTTGACCTGTGCCTTACCTCTGACTCCATTTTGCCTTCTGATTCGGAACGTCTTTTTCCGCTTAGTTACTGACCACAGCCTGTCTGAATGGCTTACTCGATATGTTTAGCTTTTCTGCTCCTATAAAAAAGCAGAACAAGAAAAATGAATTATATTTGATAGAAGTAAATTGAAATGTTGTTTAAAAATGTATTCTGTATCTAAATCATGAAAGTAAAAAAAATTTCACATCCTTTTAACATAACAAAATTAAATGAGAACGTATATTATGAAGATATCTATCCTAA
This sequence comes from Bombina bombina, assembly GCF_027579735.1. Lineage (NCBI taxonomy): Eukaryota > Metazoa > Chordata > Amphibia > Anura > Bombinatoridae > Bombina > Bombina bombina. The sequence goes on along the minus strand of NC_069503.1, from coordinate 228,558,549 downwards.
AGTGATCATAAAGACAAATAACGTCAATCACAAACAAAAATAATAATGCAAATGAATGAAATGTAAAAGGATATCGCGTAGGCGATCCTCAATCCCTTAAAATAAAAGAGAAAAAACACAAATAGTGTGATATTGTTTACATAAACTAAATTTTTATATATAAGTGCCAAGTGACTACTCACATAAACCTGAGCTATCATCAGCTGAGGCAAAAATGCAGTCCTGAGAATAAGGCTGTCAGGCTCAGCTACTCAGTGTGTGTAATCTCCAGTATCTCATAGAAAAGAAAACAGCAAAATAGTGATATTGCATAACACCAATATAAATGCTGAAACAATCATAGTTTTACTCACATTTTATGGGAGCTAGTCATAAGCCCCACTAACGGCTAGATTTGGAGTTTGGCGGTAAAAGGGCTGTTAACGCTCCGCGGGTTTTTTTCTGGCCGCACCATAAATTTAACTCTGGTATCGAGAGTTCAAACAAATGCTGCGTTAGGCTCCAAAAAAGGAGCGTAGAGCATTTTTACCGCAAATGCAACTCTCGATACCAGAGTTGCTTACGGACGCGGCCGGCCTCAAAAACGTGCTCGTGCACGATTCTCCCATAGGAAACAATGGGGCTGTTTGAGCTGAAAAAAAACCTAACACCTGCAAAAAAGCAGCGTTCAGCTCCTAACGCAGCCCCATTGTTTCCTATGGGGAAACACTTCCTACGTCTGCACCTAACACTCTAACATGTACCCCGAGTCTAAACACCCCTAGCCTTACACTTATTAACCCCTAATCTGCCGCCCCCGCTATCGCTGACCCCTGCATTACACTTTTAACCCCTAATCTGCCGCTCCGTAAACCGCCGCCACCTACGTTATCCCTATGTACCCCTAATCTGCTGCCCTAACATCGCCGACCCCTATGTTATATTTATTAACCCCTAATCTGCCCCCCACAACGTCGCCGACACCTACCTACACTTATTAACCCCTAATCTGCCGAGCGGACCTGAGCGCTACTATAATAAAGTTATTAACCCCTAATCCGCCTCACTAACCCTATCATAAATAGTATTAACCCCTAATCTGCCCTCCCTAACATCGCCGACACCTACCTTCAATTATTAACCCCTAATCTGCCGACCGGAGCTCACCGCTATTCTAATAAATGTATTAACCCCTAAAGCTAAGTCTAACCCTAACACTAACACCCCCCTAAGTTAAATATAATTTTTATCTAACGAAATAAATTAACTCTTATTAAATAAATGATTCCTATTTAAAGCTAAATACTTACCTGTAAAATAAATCCTAATATAGCTACAATATAAATTACATTTATATTATAGCTATTTTAGGATTAATATTTATTTTACAGGTAACTTTGTATTTATTTTAACCAGGTACAATAGCTATTAAATAGTTAAGAACTATTTAATAGTTACCTAGTTAAAATAATTACAAATTTACCTGTAAAATAAATCCTAACCTAAGATATAATTAAACCTAACACTACCCTATCAATAAAATAATTAAATAAACTACCTACAATTACCTACAATTAACCTAACACTACACTATCAATAAATTAATTAAACACAATTGCTACAAATAAATACAATTAAATAAACTATCTAAAGTACAAAAAATAAAAAAGAACTAAGTTACAGAAAATAAAAAAATATTTACAAACATAAGAAAAATATTACAACAATTTTAAACTAATTACACCTACTCTAAGCCCCCTAATAAAATAACAAAGACCCCCAAAATAAAAAATTCCCTACCCTATTCTAAATTTAAAAAGTTACAAGCTCTTTTACCTTACCAGCCCTGAACAGGGCCCTTTGCGGGGCATGCCCCAAGAAGTTCAGCTCTTTTGCCTGTAAAAGAAAACATACAATACCCCCCCCCCAACATTACAACCCACCACCCACATACCCCTAATCTAACCCAAACCCCCCTTAAATAAACCTAACACTAAGCCCCTGATGATCTTCCTACCTTGTCTTCACCATGCCAGGTTCACCGATCCGTCCTGGCTCCAAGATCTTCATCCAACCCAAGCGGGGGCTAGACATCCACTGAAGAAGTCCAGAAGAGGGTCCAAAGTCTTCCTCCTATCCGGCAAGAAGAGGACATCCGGACCGGCAAACATCTTCTCCAAGCGGCATCTTCTATGTTCTTCCATCCGATGACGACCGGCTCCATCTTGAAGACCTCCAGCGCGGATCCATCCTCTTCTTCCGACGACTAGACGACGAATGACGGTTCCTTTAAGGGACGTCATCCAAGATGGCGTCCCTCGAATTCCGATTGGCTGATAGGATTCTATCAGCCAATCGGAATTAAGGTAGGAATTTTCTGATTGGCTGATGGAATCAGCCAATCAGAATCAAGTTCAATCCGATTGGCTGATCCAATCAGCCAATCAGATTGAGCTCGCATTCTATTGGCTGATCGGAACAGCCAATAGAATGCGAGCTCAATCTGATTGGCTGATTGGATCAGCCAATCGGATTGAACTTGATTCTGATTGGCTGATTCCATCAGCCAATCAGAAAATTCCTACCTTAATTCCGATTGGCTGATAGAATCCTATCAGCCAATCGGAATTCGAGGGACGCCATCTTGGATGACGTCCCTTAAAGGAACCGTCATTCGTCGTCTAGTCGTCGGAAGAAGAGGATGGATCCGCGCTGGAGGTCTTCAAGATGGAGCCGGTCGTCATCGGATGGAAGAACATAGAAGATGCCGCTTGGAGAAGATGTTTGCCGGTCCGGATGTCCTCTTCTTGCCGGATAGGAGGAAGACTTTGGACCCTCTTCTGGACTTCTTCAGTGGATGTCTAGCCCCCGCTTGGGTTGGATGAAGATCTTGGAGCCAGGACGGATCGGTGAACCTGGCATGGTGAAGACAAGGTAGGAAGATCATCAGGGGCTTAGTGTTAGGTTTATTTAAGGGGGGTTTGGGTTAGATTAGGGGTATGTGGGTGGTGGGTTGTAATGTTGGGGGGGGGTATTGTATGTTTTCTTTTACAGGCAAAAGAGCTGAACTTCTTGGGGCATGCCCCGCAAAGGGCCCTGTTCAGGGCTGGTAAGGTAAAAGAGCTTGTAACTTTTTAAATTTAGAATAGGGTAGGGAATTTTTTATTTTGGGGGTCTTTGTTATTTTATTAGGGGGCTTAGAGTAGGTGTAATTAGTTTAAAATTGTTGTAATATTTTTCTTATGTTTGTAAATATTTTTTTATTTTCTGTAACTTAGTTCTTTTTTATTTTTTGTACTTTAGATAGTTTATTTAATTGTATTTATTTGTAGCAATTGTGTTTAATTAATTTATTGATAGTGTAGTGTTAGGTTAATTGTAGGTAATTGTAGGTAGTTTATTTAATTATTTTATTGATAGGGTAGTGTTAGGTTTAATTATATCTTAGGTTAGGATTTATTTTACAGGTAAATTTGTAATTATTTTAACTAGGTAACTATTAAATAGTTCTTAACTATTTAATAGCTATTGTACCTGGTTAAAATAAATACAAAGTTACCTGTAAAATAAATATTAATCCTAAAATAGCTATAATATAAATGTAATTTATATTGTAGCTATATTAGGATTTATTTTACAGGTAAGTATTTAGCTTTAAATAGGAATCATTTATTTAATAAGAGTTAATTTATTTCGTTAGATAAAAATTATATTTAACTTAGGGGGGTGTTAGTGTTAGGGTTAGACTTAGCTTTAGGGGTTAATACATTTATTAGAATAGCGGTGAGCTCCGGTCGGCAGATTAGGGGTTAATAATTGAAGGTAGGTGTCGGCGATGTTAGGGAGGGCAGATTAGGGGTTAATACTATTTATGATAGGGTTAGTGAGGCGGATTAGGGGTTAATAACTTTATTATAGTAGCGCTCAGGTCCGCTCGGCAGATTAGGGGTTAATAAGTGTAGGTAGGTGTCGGCGACGTTGTGGGGGGCAGATTAGGGGTTAATAAATATAACATAGGGGTCGGCGATGTTAGGGGCAGAAGATTAGGGGTACATAGGGATAACGTAGGTGGCGGCGATTTGCGGTCGGAAGATTAGGGGTTAATTATTTTAAGTAGCTTGCGGCGACGTTGTGTGGGGCAAGTTAGGGGTTACTAAATATAATATAGGGGTCGGCGGGGTTAGGGGCAGCAGATTAGGGGTACATAAGTATAACGTAGGTGGCGGTCGGCAGATTAGGGGTTAAAAATTTTAATCGAGTGGCGGCGATGTGGGGGGACCTCGGTTTAGGGGTACATAGGTAGTTTATGGGTGTTAGTGTACTTTAGGGTACAGTAGTTAAGAGCTTTATGAACCGGCGTTAGCCAGAAAGCTCTTAACTCCTGCTTTTTTCAGGCGGCTGGAATCTTGTCGTTAGAGCTCTAACGCTCACTGCAGAAACGACTCTAAATACCAGCGTTAGAAAGATCCCATTGAAAAGATAGGCTACGCAAATGGCGTAGGGGGATCTGCGGTATGGAAAAGTCGCGGCTGTAAAGTGAGCGTTAGACCCTTTAATCACTGACTCCAAATACCAGCGGGCGGCCAAAACCAGCGTTAGGAGCCTCTAACGCTGGTTTTGACGGCTACCGCCGAACTCTAAATCTAGGCCTAAGATTGCAGACCTGGAACGAGATTACACATGCTTTTGCGGGCGACGTCGGTTTTTAGTCCAGTATTGATATCATATAAACATAACATAACATAAAACATATATTTCACTCGTCGCCCTCTAATTTTACTCCCATAAACTAACATAGAACCGCTACGCAAGTCTGTATCACATATTCAGCGCAAGGACTTACGCGGCAAAAATATAGAAATTTTATTCCATTTTCACCTCGCCACACATAGGCAGACGCAGCAAGCCTTGCGCTGAATATGTGAGCACCGTAACTCCCTGAAAATATTAACTAACACCTAACGCATGTGCAATATCTACCTGTCAATCGCCATCCCTCACCGCAATAACTATTAAAATATATTAACCACAAATCCGCCAACCCCTACATCACAAACTACCTAATAAATGTATTAACCCCTAATCTGCCATTCCCCTCAACGTATTACACCTAATTAAGCTATTAACCCCTAAACTGCCATCCCCCCACAATGCAATAAACCTAATTAAGCTATTAAAAACCTAAACTGCCAACCCCCACAACGTAAATAACTAAATTAATTACTAAGCCCCCTAAACTTATACCCCCTAAATTTTCAAATCAGCCAATAGGATTTCAGTAGCTCACATCCTATTGGCTGATTTGAAAATTTAAGCCAATAGGAATGCAAGGTACCCCAAATATAAAATGGGTACCTTGCATTCAATCTTCAGTGTGCGGAGGTGATCGTACAAAGAGGATCTCCACGTTGGATGGCTCTGTTCCGCGGTCACCTCCTCTCTGTGTTGCATTGGTCCTGAATGAAGCTAGAAGAGGTCCCCGCAATGGATGAAGTTATCGCCGCCTGGAAGAAGACCTTCAGTGCCTGGAAGAAGACCTTCTCTGCCGGACTTCAGGAATGGTGAATACCTATTTGGGGCTTAGATTTAGGTTTTTTTTATTTTTGGGGGTGGCTTTTTTTTTTTAGATTAGGAATTTTTTGGGCTGCAAAAGTGCTGATTGCCCTTTTTAAGGGCAATGCCCATACAAATGCCCCTTTAGGGGAAATTTTTTTATGTAATGTTAGACTTTTTTTATTTTTAAGTAATGTTTTAAGTTTTTTATTTTAATTGTAACTTAGTATTTTTTAATTTAATGTAATTGGGGTTAACTTAGGGAGTGTTAGGTTAGGGGGCTTAGTAATTAAATTAGTTATTTGCTTTGGGGGGGGTTGGCCGTTTAGGAGTTAATAGCTTAATTAGGTTTAATGCGTTGTGGGGGAATGGCATTTTGGCGGTTAATAGGTTAATTAGTTACTTTGCGATGTGGGGGATGGCGGATTAGGGGTTAGTACATTTATTAGGTAGATTATGATGTGGGTGAATTGTAGATTAGGGGTTAATAGTGTAATTAGGTTTATTGCATTGCAGGAGGTTGGCGGTTTAGGGGTTAATAGGTTAATTAGGTTTATTACGTTGTGGGGGATGATGGTTTAGGGGTTAATATATTTATTAGGCAGATTGTGATGTGGGGGGATTGTGGATTAGGGGTTAATAGTTTATTAATGTATATTGCGTTGTGGGGGTGGCGGTTTAGAGGTTAACACATTTATTAGTATTTGCGATGTGGGGTGATGGTGGTTATAGGCGTTTTTACATGTCGGGTTTATTTTTGGGAGGTGGGTTAGACTTTTACGGGATATGTAGGATTTTTTTTGTGTTTTTATTACGTGCTGGCAGTTTCTAAACTGCCGTAAGTCACTGGAGACTCCAGAAATGTCTGGACATCCCACCCAGTTTATCCGACTTACGGCAGTATATGAACTGCAGGCGCAGTTTATGTGATAATCGATGTGCAAGGTAAAATTATGGGTAATGCGGGTTTCAGCAGTTAACCTGAAGCTTGCACCGCATATGTAATCACGCCCCTGATCTTTAGGCTGTCAAGCAAAGCCACACTGAAAGATTCCAGAAAATAATGATTTATTTAAAAACTTTTAAAACATATGTAGATTAAAAATGCAACCTGGATAGCACAGTCATTCAAGGCTACAGTGTCAAACTGTTACAATTTACAATTTACATTTAGTATATGAAGAGGATGGCAATGGATTAAAACAATGTATCCGGGGGGGGGGGGGGGCGGAGCCAACCGCCAAAGCTTCAAGACGTGCCACCTCAGAGCTCCTGAAACCTTCCTTTTAAATAACTATTTTATGGCACCAGAGGTACCAATACTCCTGCACACCAGGTATATATCATGTCCTAGGACTGGGATTGAGAAGCCCCAAACGAAGATAACACCTTTTTGTTACATAATCTGCTCTGTGGCCTACTAGCTGGCTAAGACCTTAGCTAAATTTTCATTGTCCTACTCAGCACCGCTCACAAGCGCTCTCGTTTATGAAGCAGTGTCTCCTACACTTCCCTTGTCAGCTTTGGCATGGAACATCAAATTATTTTAGCGTTACGAGCCTTGGGGCGCTCTATGGATTATTACCAGCTAGCCTTGGTAGCAGAGCTGAGAGCTGCAGCAGTGCCATGCCAAACTAAAACTCAGCAGAGCCAAACTGAAGAGGAGACCGCTTGTCCTGAACCGCATCTTTCACAGTACTGTACAGATCTCCCCCATGACCCGGAGACCTGGTTTGCGGTAAGCAGGGAGGATTTCGGGCAGTTGATAGCAAGGCAGCCAGAAACATCTCAATGGGACAGCACCTTCCAACTCTCACCAATCCTTGCGAAATCAGAGCAATGGAATACAACTTACCCTGGGGCCGCGCAGATACAGCAGCCTAGCTTGATCACTGAATGCAGCTCCTCACCAACAGCCTCTATCAGCTCAGGCGCCTCCGGAAGTCTTCTTACTGAAGCTAAAGCCCAGACAAGTGTGACCGCTTCATCAGGACCTGAACGAAACCAGTCTCCTCTGAGATCTTCCATATCACAGAAGCCGGAGCAACGGAAGCCTATTCACGATGAGACACGGACGCAATCTAACCCTCACTCCAGACGTTCACGTCCACCTACACGGAGATCAAGGTATATCATTTACCCTTCTCATAGCTGTGATGCATACTCTGTACATCTCCCATGTCTGCCGGGCAGCCCTCTCATCAGGCCCCTAGAGCAACTGTTACGGCACAGATCCTCTCCCTATGCCCAGACCGGACTAGAACAAATCTTCAGAAGGGGCATTGGTTAGAGAACATTTTCTGGACAATCTACCATGGGACAAGATAGCTTCTTAATCTAATGTCGGCAGCAGCCTGGGTAGATACAGAGGCAATTTCTCCTTCACTTTTCAGCCGATATATGCTAATAACTCATGTTTGGTAAAGACTTGGAAATTCCCCTGTTGGAACTAGTTGATCTTTATTATACTCCCATATATGATTAAGTTTCATTTTATCTTATAGTATTGTCTTTATGTTTATCATATGCTAACCTGTTGTTAGTTAATATTCAGATACTTCTGGCGACTGGCATGCTTTGCCTGATCAATTAGCATTAGCCTCACACCACTCGTTACCCTCATTTGCTCTAATATTCTTTGAAGCACTCTCCCTATAGGGAGGTTGTTGTTTGTGTCTCTTAGAGATGCTCATATCATGGCCTCGGGAACTATTGCCCTATGTTATGTGCAAATTAATGTATTACATATACCTTCTAATATACCCAATTGCAGTTCATTTCATTTGGTTCTGGGATACTACCTAGATTGACCATCTCTCTTCCTATTGTGCTATAGATTTAAAAATACCATAGGATTTCTGTCTTATTAGGAACAGTGCTGTCCCTATACTGTGTACCAGCAGATGTAACTATTGCTTATGTAAATGAAGTGCAGATTTCCCCCTTAATATACAGTGGTCCACAGTTCAACTCTGGTTGGAATGGATATCTCCTGAGGACTGGGTCTTAGATACACACTAGCAGGTTGTCATACACACTAGCAGGTTATCATATCATCCAAACTCATAACACACAGTTTGTAACACGCTCATATCCTCACCACCCAGCAATATATATTCACTAAGTTGTCATGTCATTTGAAGTCCTATTTGATTTCCTTGACTACCCATGTGACAAGGTGTGAGAGATCTATCAGGCCTTTATGGATACGAAGGTAAATACATGATAGGGTACCTAAGATATTTGTGTGTATTCTTAGACTGTATGTCAAGTTACGCCCTATAATTTATATATTTCAATAATCCCCCTGCACATAATTCTGACAAGTGATACCCTTGCTTTTTTGTTACCTCTTCCCTTCACTGCACTCTACCATATCTTAAGCATAAAAGATCACTTTGTTCTCTGACATACCTACATACACAAATGTGGTCACATGTTACTGTTATACCTATGTGGGACAAAATATTACATTTTACAACTGCTATGTGGTTCTGTTTGTTCACTATTAATTTAACACGCAACAAGCTGTTTCTTGACAGTTTAGTCTTTTGATAATACAATATGACACTCCTGTACTCCTTGCACTGTACTATCTTGGTATTATATGAGGCTCCACCCCCCCTTATCTCCCTTCCCCGTCCCACTTAGAGAGGCTCCTGCCCGCTGATTTCCCTTTTTCCCTCCCCGCTAACATCGGCCCAAGAGTGGTCGATGCACATGCCAACTCTCCACAGGCGGATATTGTTGCATTAGATAACTTATTGGGTGCTTCCTATTTTATTGTGGAGATCATTTATTCATAACATTATATAAAATGAAGTTTTATTCTGTTTCGCCTAAATCAATGCCCAATGCCATTTGCAGATTTGATATGTGTGTTACTTCCTACATGTGTATTTTGCTTTATAGATAATCCTAGCTCGTAGGCAATGTATTATTTATTCTGATGTTACATTGGCTTAAAGGCGAACCCTGTTTGTTAATTTCTATCTCAACTTCAATAAAAAAATATTTTTAAAAAAAAAACAAAAAAAAATAAACAATGTATCCGTATAGTAGCCAAAGTCCTTACATGTACAAGACTGCCCTCCACTATGATGTCACCAGCTGCGTATGTCTCGATGTACTTTTCTCCAGGCCCAGTGGCTTTTTCAAGAGTAAATGATAGCGGTTCCTTGCATCCTATGTATAGCTGTATGTCCATCAATCCAGCTATTTTTGCTGAAAGATTTACAGGTGGTATTTATCGGATCCTAAAAGGTTTTTTAAAAAGGTCTTTAGGATCTGATGAATACCACCTTTAAATCTTTCAGCAAAAATAGCTGGTTTGATGGACATACAGCTATAAATAGGGCTTTAGACATCTTTAGACATGTATCTCTATGTTAAAGCTCTTTGCCATCTTTTGTGTGTGTGCCATCTGTGTTGTGTTTCCACTGGAATTTCTTAATATTGAAGCACAATTTTCTATTTTCAAAGGCTCCTGTTCTCTATAATTTTATATCTATTGTTAGCTAAGATCAGAGCTCATAAGTTTACAGAAAGCCTCTAATACAGTGGTTCTCAACCAAAGTGACCTCAAGGCCCGGTAAATTTTAGCTGGTTATATATATATATAATATAGTCGGCAGCAGGGATTTGCCCCATCAGTAACGAAGCAGTTCAGTGTGGGTTTAGTGGGGGCCCTGGAGTGTGGGGGTCCTGCCGAGGGTCTGTCGCTGTGAGGGCCATGGAGTGTGTGGTCTGGTCCTGGAGGTTGGGGGCCCTTTCTTTGGCCCTTAATGTTGGGGGTCCTGGCTCTGTAGGTTGATGGGCCTGTTGTGGTTAAGGCAGGGAGGCTACCATGTTCATTTGCATAAATTTGAATACATTTGGGTCAGTGTGAGACAGTTTTCCTGGGGCCTTTATTGGTCTCAGTCTGCCCCTTCTGTGCAGTGGGGTAAGAGTGTGCAGTGGGGACATGACAGGTCAGGGCCCACCAGCAGGGCTATCACGGCCCGGTACTGGGCCACGGCCTGGCTGTTGAGAAACCAGGCTCTAATATACACTACTAGTATAGCTGTCAAAATATAACTAATGTTAAGAATAATTAGAAAGCAATATGAAGGGTGAACTTTATGGCACTTGTCTTATTACTTCTAATAAAATACTATTTTAATGTACTAGGGGTACGGCAGAAAATGAAAAAACCAAAGTCTGCAATAAACAATTTGAAAATATAGTTACAGGAATTTGACAAAAGGTGTGCTACCTCATTAGCTATATGAGTTTATAGCTGTAATGTCATGTTAAAGCTGATTTATAACCTAGAGGAGTGCAGTAAAAATTACATATGTACTTATATATACTTATGTAACAAGAGCACAATTTAATTTGAAAATTAAATTGTTTATTTTCATTTAAATATTAAAACATGTTTTTATATATATATATATATATATATATATAGAGTCCAAAGTAGAAACCACAAAAGCGCTCAGAGTCCTAGTATATAAGTTAAAACACCTTCTTTATTGATACATTTAAAATCAGAAAAAGTGTCCTAAATAGGTCCAAATGGTACTTTGCAGGCGCACAGAGAGCATACATGTTTCGTGCTTAGATAGCACTTGTTCACTGCTTACCTGTGCACCTGCAAAGGCCTGCCTTTTAATCACAGGATTTAAAGTGATACATCACACATTTTTCCTGTATATTGCTTAAAACAGATTTTACATGTTAAGAGATATATTACATGTGTAGTTGAGCAATTGATAGCATATTTGATTTTATGTTCTTTATTCGTTATTGTTGATAAACATGCATCTCCTTCTTTAACGAAGTTACATGTCCTACATATAGGTCTCCTTCACTTGAAAAACCCTTTCTTTCTTTGTAGGACAGACACGCTGAACCACTAGCTGCCATTGCCCTTCACTAAGGGATTTTGAATTTCCCGCCCTCCCCTGTCAGTGAGCCGGTTACACTCTCAAACAACAGACGAAGGATTCGTTGCGCTCCGTTGTGCAGGTACTCTGTGGATGTATATATATATATATATATATATTTTAATCCATTCAATAGTGTTTTTAAACAATAAACTATTAAAACCACATCACATATTTTGGCTTTGGAGCTGTTAATATTACTTGAAAATCCTCCACACAAATGACACACATTTAAAAAAAAGAAAGCCATTAAAGGGACACTAAACACATTCAAAAGAAAAGATAGGAAAATAATTATATCAATCAACCCACTTATCCATAATAACTGAAATATTCCATATCTATAAAAAGAGTGGGGGATGCTCAATGCCAAAGGATATATAAGTAAGGACAAGAGGCACATAAAGGGCGCTCACTTGTAGAAATACAGAGGAAGGAGACTATATCCCAAGTTAATTAATAAAACATAACTTTTACTATATACATTGAGTAAAAATAAAGTATATATTACACTAAAATACTAAAAATCCTCTCTGCACACCTAATTGTTTTTCTTATAGTTACTTTGATTCCAGAGTATATTTTTGCAGTGTATGAATGCATGGACCCAACAAGTTTTAATAATTGTGTCAGCTCTGGCTTTATTTAGTCTGGGGAACTGTGTCCTCTATAGTTATTTAATGGTGTTTGGTGGAACTGACATAATGGGACAACAGTGGCTGATTTCTCCTTGACTGTATCTCTGTCATCCTATTTTGATTGTGGTATTTATGGTATTGTGTGACTTGTGTTCTGTTTGGATTCTATGCACTTTGGATTTTTAGTATTTTAGTGTAATATATACTTTATTTGTACTCAATGTATATAGTAAAAGTTATGTTTTATTAATTAACCTGGTACATAGTCTCCTTCCGATGTATTTCTACAAGTGAGTGCTTCTTGTTCTTTCATCCTTACTTACACTAAACACATTCGGCTATATTACGAGTTGTGCGTTAGGCTTAAAAAGCAGCGTTGGCCGGTCCTAACGCTGCTTTTTAATGCCCGCTGGTATTACGAGTCTTGCAGGTACAGGTGTACCGCTCACTTTTTTGGCCAGACTTGGAAATACCGCAAATCCACTTACGTAAATTGGGTATCCTTTTTTTTCAATGGGACTTTCATAGCGAGTCTGACAAAAAGTGAGCGGTACACCTTCTGCTGTCAAGACTGGTACCGCATTTTAAAGTCAGTAGTTAAGAGTTTTACACTACAACGCCGTAGCATAAAACTCTTAACTAAAGTGCTAAAAAGTACACTAACACCCATAAACTACCTATTAACCCCTAAACCGAGCCCCCCCCCCACATCGCAAACACTAAAATAACATTTTTAACCCCTAATCTGCCACACTCCCGCATCGCAACCATTAGTTAAATATTATTAACCCCTAATCTGCCGTCCCTAACATCGACGCCACCTACCTACATTTATTAACCCCTAATCTGCTGCCCCCAACGTTGCCGCCACTATATTAAAGTTATTAACCCCTAAACCTAAGTCTAACCCTAACCCTAACACCCCCTAACTTAAATATAATTAAAATAAAAATAAATAAAATTACTATAATTAACTAAATTATTCCTATTTAAAACTAAATACTTACCTGTAAAATAAACCCTAAGATAGCTACAATATAACTAATAGTTACATTGTATCTAGCTTAGGGTTTATTTTCATTTTACAGGCAAGTTTGTATTTATTTTAACTAGGTACAATAGTTATTAAATAGTTATTAACTATTTAATAACTACCTAGTTAAAATAAATACAAAAGTACCTGTAAAATAAAACCTAACCTAAGTTACAATTACACCTAACACTACACTACTATTAAATTATTTCCCTAAATTAAATACAATTAAATACAATTAAATTAAATTAAATTATCTAAAGTACAAACCCCCCCACTTAATTACAGAAAATAATAAACAAATTACAAGATTTTTAAACTAATTACACCTAATCTAATCTCCCTAACAAAATAAAAAAGCCCCCCCCAAAATAAAAAAGCCCTAGCCTACACTAAATTACAAATAGCCCTTAAAAGGGCCTTTTGCGGGGCATTGCCCCAAAGTAATCAGCTCTTTTACCTGTAAAAAAAAGTACAAATCCCCCGAAACATTAAAACCCACCACCCACACAACCAACCCTACTCTAAAACCCACCCAATACCCCCTTAAAAAAACCTAACACTAACCCCTTGAAGATCACCTTACCGGGAGAAGTCTTCGTCCAACCGGGCTGAAGTCCTCAACGAAGCCAGGAGAAGTCTTCATCCAGATGGCATCTTCTATCTTCATCCATCCGGCGTGGAGCGGGTCCATCTTCAAGACATCCAACGTGGAGCATCCTCCTCTGACGACGGCTAAGACTGAATGAAGGTTCCTTTAAATGACGTCATCCAAGATGGTGGCCCTTCAATTCCGATTGGCTGATCAGCCAATAGGATTGAGCTTGCATTCTATTGGCTGATTGGAACAGTCAATAGAATGTAAGCTCAATCCTATTGGCAGATTGGATCAGCCAATAGGATTTTTTCTACCTTAATTCCGATTGGCTGATAGAATTCTATCAGCCAATCGGAATTGAAGGGACGCCATCTTGGATGATGTCATTTAAAGGAACCTTCATTCAGTCTTAGCTATCGTCAGAAGAGGATGCTCCACGTTGGATGTCTTGAAGATGCACCCGCTCCGCACCAGATGGATGAAGATAGAAGATGCCGTCTGGATGAAGACTTCTGCCCGTCTGGAGGACCACTTCACCCGGCTTGGATGAAGACTTCTCCCGGCTTTGTTGAGGATTTCAGCCCGGTTGGATGAAGATTTCTCCCAGTAAGGTGATCTTCAAGGGGTTAGTGTTAGTTTTTTTTAAGGGGGTATTGGGTGGGTTTTAGAGTAGGGTTGGTTGTGTGGGTAGTGGGTTTTAATGTTGGGGGGGGATTTGTACTTTTTTTTACAGGTAAAAGAGCTGATTACTTTGAGGCAATGCCCCGCAAAAGGCCCTTTTAAGGGCTATTTGTAATTTTGTGTAGGGTAGGGCTTTTTTTATTTTGGGGGGGCTTTTTTATTTTGTTAGGGGGATTAGATTAGGTGAAATTAGTTTAAAAACATTGTAATTTGTTTATTATTTTCTGTAATTTAGTGTGGGGGGGTTTGTACTTTAGATAATTTAATTAAATTGTATTTAATTTAGGAAAATAATTTAATTGTAGTGTAGTGTTAGGTGTAATTGTAACTTAGGTTAGGTTTTATTTTACAGGTACTTTTGTATTTATTTTAGTTAGGTGGTTATTAAATAGTTAATAATTATTTAATAACTATTGTACCTAGTTAAAATAAACACAAACTTGCCTGTAAAATAAAAATAAACCCTAAGAAAGCTACAATGTAACTATTAGTTATATTGTAGCTATCTTAGGGTTTATTTTACAGGTAAGTATTTAATTTTAAATAGGAATAATTTAGTTAATTATAGTAATTTTATTTAGATTTCTTTTAATTATATTTAAGTTAGGGGGTGTTAGGTTTAGGGTTAGACTTAGGTTTAGGGGTTAATAACTTTAATATAGTGGTGGCGACCTTGGGGCGGCAGATTAGGGGTTAATAAATGTAGGTAGGTAGTGTCGATGTTAGGGCCGGCAGATTAGGGGTTAATAATATTTAAAGGGACAGTCTACACCAGAATTGTTATTGTTTAAAAAGAAAGATAATCCCTTTTTTTTTACCCATTCCCCAGTTTTGCATAACCAACACAGTTATATTTATATATTTTTTACCTCTGTGATTATCTTGTATCTAAGCCTCTGCAGACTGCCCCTTTATTTCAGTTCTTTTGACAGACTTGCAGTTTAGCCAATCAGTGTTGGCTCCCAGGTAAATTCACGTGCATGAGCACAGTGTTATCTATATGAAAAACATGAACTAACACCCTCTAGTGGTGAAAAACCTGTTAAAATGCATTCTTAAGAGGCGGCCTTCAAGGTCTAAGAAATTAGCATATGAACCTCCTAGGTTAAGCTTTCAACTAAAAATACCAAGAGAACAAAGAAAAATTGGTGATAAAAGTAAATTGGAAAATTGTTTAAAATTACATGCCCTATCTGAATCATGAACATGTTTTTTGGACTAGACTGTCCCTTTAACTAATTTTTGCGAGGTGGAAGTGTGGCGGTTTAGGGGTTAAAGGGACATGAAACCCAAATTTTTTCTTTCGTGATTTAGAAAGAGCATGTCATTTTAAACAACTTTCTAATTTACTTCTATTATCTAATTTGCTTCATTCTCTTGATATCACTTGCTGAAAAGCATATCTAGATATACTCAGTAGCTGCTAATTGGTTGCTGCACATAGATTTTTTAGCCTGAGGAAACAGCTCTTAGTCAGCTGAGAAACGCGTCACTTTTTATTAAAGTTTTATACATTATAATACACTTGCTTGCCCTTTGGTGTATCTTTTGTGAGTACATAATTGGGCTGTGCTGCTAATAGCCACCTGAGGAAGACCAGGACCTGCTGGGAGTTTTCCAGTCTGCTGGGCGACTGTTAGGTCCCAGCCTGCTGTTAATGCACCTGGAGGTGCATTGGATCTTGTAAGTTTATCCTTTACTTACTTGTCTCTCTGTTTTAACAATACTGGGCTATGTGCATATACTTTGTGTCCACATAGGATATCTACTATCAATCCCCTCAGGGACATCTTCTGGGTATCCACTTCAATCCCACAGTGAGCTGGACCACTGCGAGGCTCCGGCCTGCATCAATAGCACCACAGGGTGCGATGCTCTTGTGAGTATACATCTGGATTTGTGTTTATTGGAGCCACTTATCTTTGCATTACTAGGCCATGTCGGCGCCTCTGTTTTTTCTTTTTTCAGTGCTGCACATAGAGGCCCTGTGTGATTGGCTCACACATGTGCATTGCTATTTCTTTAACAAAGGATATCTAAAGAATTGAGCAAATTAGATAATAGAAGTAAATTGGAAAGTTGTTTAAAATTGCATGCCCTATCTGAATCATGAAAGTTTAATTTTGACTAGACTGCCCCTTTAATATGTTTATAATAGTGGCGGCGACGTTGGGGGCAGCAGATTAGGGGTTAATAAATGTAGGTAGGTGGCTGCAACATTGGGTGCAGCAGATTAGGGGCTATGAAATATAATGTAGGTGTCGGCGATGTTGGGGGCAGCAGATTAGGGGTTCATAAGTATAATGCAGGTGGCGGCGGTGTCCGGAGCAGCAGATTAGGAGTTAATAATATAATGTAGGTTGCGGCGATATCAGGTGCGGCAGATTAGGGGTTAATAAGTGTAAGATTAGGGGTGTTTAGACTCAGGGTTCATGTTAGGGTGTTAGGTGTAGACATAAAATGTATTTCCCCATAGGAATCAATGGGGCTGCGTTAAGGAGTTTTACGCTGCTTTTTTGCAGGTGTTAGATTTTTTTTCAGCCGACTCTCCCCGTTGATTCCTATGGGGAAATCGTGCATGAGCACGTTACACCAGCTCACCGCTAACGTAAGCAGCGCTGGACTGGTATTTGAGTGCGGTAAGGAGCAAAATTTTGCTCAACACTCACTTCTTGTCTGGGTTTTAAAAACTCGTAATACCAGCGCTGTCTGTAAGTGAGTGGTGAGCATAAACTGCTCGTTAGCACCGCACAGCCTCTAACACAAAACTCGTAATCTAGGTGATTGTAATTACAAGATTTCAGACATGCTTGAGTTTGGAGAAGTCAAGCCACGGTCCTTATAGTAGTGTAAACTGCATTGTATGTAGCAAGATTAGCCTTGCAAACTCCGCAGATTGCATTTCTAATTCTGAGAATTAGAAAATTCTCACAGCTAAATTATACGAAAAAAGGGGAAATAAGTATTGAAAGAGTATTGCAAACCTGTTTTACTAAACATAACTAGCCATAATATATTTACATCTCTAGGTGTTACTGTACCTTTAAGCTCACAGATAATTATGATATCCCTTATCACACACTCCATACACATATTGCACACTCCATTCAACTAATGTCCTTCTTCAAAGGCTCTTAAAGGAGAATTAATAGACACACTAGTAGGATCCTAGTAATAGAACTTATTTCAGGTGGGAATCGTTAAACAACAAACAGATCTTATCCTTTGAATTAAATATATAGAGCGAGATTACATATGCGGCGCAGGCTTCAGTGTAACTGCTGAAACCCGCATCGCCCATTATTTCCCCTCGCACATCGGGGAAACAAATAAACCCCACCGGCAGTTCATAAAGTGCCGTAAGTCGGATAAATTAGCGATGTCCAGAAATGTGTGTAAATACAAATTTCTAGAGTCGCCAGTGACTTACGTTAGAAACTGCTGGTGCCTAAGAAAATTAAAAAATAAGTTAAATCTCCCGTAAAAGTCTAACCCGCCTCCCAAAAATAAACCTAACATGTAAAAACCCCTAAATCCGCAATCCCCCTACATCGCAACTAATATTAAAAGTTATAACCCCTAAACCGAAAACCCTCCACAATGCAATATGATTGCCTAATTAAAGTATTAACCCCTAAATCCCTAATCTGCCATTCACCCACTTCGCAATCTCCCTAATATATGTATTAACCCCTAAACTGCTATTAACCCACATCACAATTAACCTAATTAAACTATTAACCCCTAATCCGCCATTCATTCACGTCGCAATTAACCTAATAAATCTATTAACCCCTAAACCGCCATTAACCCACATAACAATAAACCTAATTAATCTATTAAACCCTAAACCGCCAACCCCCCACAACGCCATTAACCTATTTAAATTACTAAGCCTCCTAACCTAACACCCCCTAAATTAACCCCAATTACTTAAAAAAACTATGTTACAATTAAAATAAAAAACCTACTTTAAAAATAAAAAAACTAAGTTGAAATGAATCTAAAATTACAAAAATAAAAAAATCTAACATTACATAAAATAATAAACCAAATTATCAAAAAATTAAACCTAATCCCTATGAAAATAAAAAAGCCCCCCAAAATAAAAACTCCCCCTAATCTAATACTAAGACACCAATAGCCCTTAAAAGGGCTTTTTGTAGGGCATTTCCCTAAGTTAAACAGCTCTTTTGCATTAAAAAAATACTAAGTCCCCCCTCTGACAGTAAAACCCCCACCCAACAAACCCCCCAAAGTAAAAAAACCTAACACTAAAAAATCCTTAACTACCCATTGCCCAGAAAGGGGTATTTGTATGGGCATTGCCCTTAAAAGGGCATTCAGCTCTTTTGGTGCCCTTAAAAGGGTATTCAGCTCTTTAAATCCCTAATCTAAAAACTAAAACCCCCCCAAAAATAAAAAAAAATCCTAACTCTAAGGCCCACATAGCCACTAACTGTTCCTGAAGTCCGGCAGAGAAGGTCCCCTTCAAGGTGGTGGTGAAGTCTTCTTGGAACCGGCGACGTCTTCAATCTTCATCCAGGACCAAGCCGGAGTGGAGCAAAGATGACCGCGAAACTGAGGACCGGCGACTATGGAGCCATGGAACGTGGAGGATCTTCTTTGTACGATCACGCCATACACAGAATATTGAATGCAAGGTACGCGTTTAAATATGGCGACAATTGCATTCCTATTTGCTGATTTGAATCTTCAAATTCAAATCAGCCAATAGGATGAGAGCTACTGAAATCCTATTGGCTGATTTGAACAGCCAATAGGATTTCAGTAGCTCTCATCCTATAATAAACCAAAATTGTGGGCAACGGGTGAAATATACGCGCCACATTTATATGCGGCGCCATATATGTGATACCAAAAACCGTGTAAAAAACAGTGTCGCTGGCTTTTGCGGACAACGCCGCATATGTAATCTTGCCCATTGTGTCACAAGAGTTTTGAAAATGTGTGCACAAATGGTGTGTGAAGAGTATATTCATATAAATGGCAATGCCACATAAACATTTAACAAAAAGGTTAAAAAACTTCTCAGTTAAGTAATATATTATTTTAAAATGTGTATCAAACTATCAACTGATTTCACTATTGAACTACTTTTTAACAAATTCCCAAACACAACCAGTTGGTGAGGGTGGGCTCAGACTTTTGAACCCTACATTACATAAAGAATTAAATACTATGGGCGAGATTACATATACGGCGCAAGCTTCAGGGCAACTGTTGAAACCCATGCCACCCATAATTTCACCTCGCACATCGGGGTATTAGATAAACCCTGCCGGCAGTTCATAAAGTGCCGTAAGTCGGATAAACTAGCGATGTCCAGAAATGAGCGTAAATACAAATTTCTGGAGTCGCCAGTGACAAATGTCAAATCTCCCGAAAAAGTCTAACCCGCCTCCCAAAAAATAAACCCGTCACGTAAAACCCCTAAATCCACCATCAAACCCACATCGGAACTAATAATGAAAGTATTAACCCCTAAACCGACAATCCCCCACAACGCAATAAGCCATATTAAACTATTAACCCCTAATCCGCAATTCACCCACATCGCGATCTACTTAATAAAACTATTAACCCCTAATCCGCTATCAACCCACATCACAATAAACCTAATAAAGTATATGAACCCCTAATCAGCCATTAACCCACATCGCAATAAACCTAATAAAGTATATGAACCCCTAATCAGACATTAACCCACATCGCAATAAACCTAATAAAGTACATGAACCCCTAATCCGCCATTAACCCACATCGCAACAATCCTAATAAAACTATTAACCCCTAATCCGCCAAACCCACACAACGCAATAATCCTAATAAATCTATTAACCCCTAATCAGACAAACCACCACAACGCAAATAACAAATTAAATTATTAAACCCCCTAACCTAAAACCCCCTAAATTAACCCAAATTACCTAAATTAAAAAATACTAAATTACAATTAAAATAAAAAAGCTAACATTACTTAAAAATAAAAAATAAAATATTTAAATTATTTTAAATTAATCCCTATCGGCTAGATTTGGAGTTTTGTCGGTAACGACCCGAAAAGCTAACGCCAGCTTTTTTCTGGCCGCACCATAAAAATAACTCTGGTATTGAGAGTCCACATAAAGGCTGCGTTAGGCTCCAAAAAAGGAGCGTAGAGCATATTTAACGCAGCTTCAACTCTCGATACCAGAGTTGCTTACGCAAGCGGCCAGCCTCAAAAACGTGCTCGTGCACGATTCCCCCATAGGAAACAATGGGGCTGTTTGAGCTGAAAAAAAACCTAACACCTGCAAAAAGCCACGTTCAGCTCCTAACGCAGCCTAATTGTTTGCTATGCGGAAACACTTCCTAAGTCTGCACCTAACACCCTAACATGTACCCCAAGTCTAAACACCCCTAACCTAACACTTATTAACCCCTAATCTGCCGCCCCGCTATCGCTGACCCCTGCATATTATTATTAACCCCTAATCTGCCGCTCCGTAAACCGCCGCTACTTACATTATCCCTATGTACCCCTAATCTGCTGCCCTAACATCGCCGACCCCTATATTATATTTATTAACCCCTAATCTGCCCCCCCACAACGTCGCCTCCACCTGCCTACACTTATTAACCCCTAATCTGCCGAGCGGACCTGAGCGCTACTATAATAAAGTTATTAACCCCTAATCTGCCTCACTAACCCTATAATAAATAGTATTAACCCCTAATCTGCCCTCCCTAACATCGCCGACACCTAACTTCAATTATTAACCCCTAATCTGCCGACTGGAGCTCACCGCTATTCTAATAAATGTATTAACCCCTAAAGCTAAGTCTAACCCTAACACTAACACCCCCCTAAATTAAATATAATTTACATCTAACGAAATTAATTATCTCTTATTAAATAAATTATTCCTATTTAAAGCTAAATACTTACCTGTAAAATAAATCCTAATATAGCTACAATATAAATTATAATTACATTGTAGCTATTTTAGGATTAATATTTATTTTACAGGCAACTTTGTAATTATTTTAACCATGTACAATAGCTATTAAATAGTTAAGGACTATTTAATAGTTACCTAGTTAAAATAATTACAAAATTACCTGTAAAATAAATCCTAACCTAAGTTACAATTAAACCTAACACTATACTATCATTAAATTAATTAAATAAAATACCTACAATTACCTACAATTAAACCTAACACTACACTATCAATAAATAAATTAAATACAATTCCTACAAATAACTACAAAAAATAAAAAAGAACTAAGTTACAAAAAATAAAAAAATATTTACAAACATAAGAAAAATATTACAACAATTTTAAACTAATTACACCTACTCTAAGCCCCCTAATAAAATAACAAAGACCCCCAAAATAAAAAAATGCCCTACCCTATTCTAAATTACTAAAGTTCAAAGCTCTTTTACCTTACCAGCCCTGAACAGGGCCCTTTGCGGGGCATGCCCCAAGAAGTTCAGCTCTTTTGCCTGTAAAAAAAAACATACAATACCCCCCCAACATTACAACTCACCACCCACATACCCCTAATCTAACCCAAACCCCCCTTAAATAAACCTAACACTAAGCCCCTGAAGATCATCCTACCTTGTCTTCACCTCACCAGGTATCATCGATCCGTCCTGGCTCCAAAATCTTCATCCAACCCAAGCGGGGGCTGGCGA
The DNA here is from genome assembly GCF_027579735.1 of Bombina bombina. Lineage (NCBI taxonomy): Eukaryota > Metazoa > Chordata > Amphibia > Anura > Bombinatoridae > Bombina > Bombina bombina. The sequence goes on along the minus strand of NC_069503.1, from coordinate 228,536,426 downwards.
TCCATCATCCGGTGGCTGAAGAGGTCCAGAAGAGGCTCCAAAGTCTTCATCCTATCCGGGAAGAAGAGGCGATCCGGACCGGCAACCATCTTGATCCAAGCGGCATCTTCTATCGTCATCCGATGACGACCGGCTCCATCCTGAAGTCCTCCACCGCGGACCCATCTTCTTCCGGCGACGTCCAACTGAAGAATGACGGTTCCTTTAAGGGACGTCATCCAAGATGGCGTCCCTCGAATTCCGATTGGCTGATAGGATTCTATCAGCCAATCGGAATTAAGGTAGGAATATTCTGATTGGCTGATGGAATCAGCCAATCAGAATCAAGTTCAATCCGATTGGCTGATCCAATCAGCCAATCAGATTGAGCTCACATTCTATTGGCTGTTCCGATCAGCCAATCAGAATATTCCTACCTTAATTCCGATTGGCTGATAGAATCCTATCAGCCAATCGGAATTATTATTTAATTAATTTAATGATAGTATAGTGTTAGGTTTAATTGTAACTTAGGTTAGGATTTATTTTACAGGTAATTTTGTAATTATTTTAACTAGGTAGCTATTAAATAGTTCTTAACTATTTAATAGCTATTGTACCTGGTTAAAATAATTACAAAGTTGCCTGTAAAATAAATATTAATCCTAAAATAGCTACAATGTAATTATAATTTATATTGTAGCTATATTAGGATTTATTTTACAGGTAAGTATTTAGCTTTAAATAGGAATAATTTATTTAATAAGAGTTAATTTATTTCGTTAGATTAAAATTATATTTAATTTAGGGGGGGTGTTAGTGTTAGGGTAGACTTAGCTTTAGGGGTTAATACATTTATTAGAATAGCGGTGAGCTCCGGTCGGCAGATTAGGGGTTAATAATTGAAGTTAGGGGTCGGCGATGTTAGGGAGGGCAGATTAGGGGTTAATACTATTTATTATAGGGTTAGTGAGGCGGATTAGGGGTTAATAACTTTATTATAGTAGCGGTGCGGTCCGCTCGGCAGATTAGGGGTTAATAAGTGTAGGCAGGTGGAGGCGACGTTGAGGCGGGCAGATTAGGGGTTAATAAATATAATATAGGGGTCGGCGGTGTTAGGGGCAGCAGATTAGGGGTACATAGCTATAATGTAGGTGGCGGCGCATTGGGGTCGGCAGATTAGGGGTTAATTATTGTAGGTAGCTGGCGGCGACGTTGTGGGGGGCAGATTAGGGGTTAATAAATATAATACAGGGGTCGGCGGTGTTAGGGCCAGCAGATTAGGGGTACATAAGTATAACGTAGGTGGCGGTCGGCAGATTAGGGGTTAAAAAAATTTAATCGAGTGGCGGCGATGTGGGGGGGGCCTCGGTTTAGGGGTACATAGGTAGTTTATGGGTGTTAGTGTACTTTAGAGTACAGTAGTTAAGAGCTTTATGAACCAGCGTTAGCCTAAAAAGCTCTTAACTACTGACTTTTTTCTGCGGCTGGAGTTTTGTCGTTAGATTTCTAACGCTCACTTCAGACACGACTCTAAATACCGGAGTTAGAAAGATCTCATTGAAAAGATAGGATACGCAATTGACGTAAGGGGATCTGCGGTATGGAAAAGTCGCGGCTGAAAAGTGAGCGTTAGACCCTTTTTTGAGTGACTCCAAATACCGGAGTTAGCCTAAAACCAGCGTTAGGAGCCTCTAACGCTGGTTTTCACGGCTAACGCCAAACTCCAAATCTAGCCGTATGAAAATAATATTTAACTAGTGTTTGCAATGCAGGAGAGCGGCGGTTTAGGGGTTAATATGTTTATTATAGTGGCGGCGATGTCGGGAGCGGCAGATTAGGGGTTAATATTTTTATTTTAGTGTTTGCGATGCGGGAGGGCCTCGGTTTAGGGGTTAATAGGTAGTTTATTGGTGTTAGTGTACTTTTTAGCACTTTAGTTATGAGTTTTATGCTACAGCTTTGTAGCGTAAACTCATACTGTAACTAATGACTTTTTGTTAGGAATCTTGGCGGCGGTAGAGGGTGTACCGCTCACTTTTTGGCCTCCCAGGACAAACTCGTAATACCGGCCCTATGCAAGTCCCATTGAATAAAGCCTTTACGAAATTTATGTAAGTTGGTTTGCGGTAAGGCCAAAAAAGTGTGCGGTACACCTATACCTGCAAGACCCATAATAGCAGTGGGTGTAAAAAAGCAGCATTAGGACCTGTTAACGCTGCTTTTTTACCTTAACGCACAACTCATAATCTAGCCGATAACCTTTCTGATCACTGTACTGTGCTATCTTTCTGATAGTACTAGGTATACAATAGTATATAAAACTACCTTTAGTTGTATAAGCTGTATTATGACATATAAATATTGCCTGAATGACATAAGATATTGTTGTTTACATTTGGTTCCATCCCATCTAAAAACTGTTTCATTTTACAGGTGCAAATATTCCATAATCCAAATCCCAAGCAGTTTGGATAAAGAGTTTTCCATCTGTATTTTAATTTTTCCCCCACTGATGTCACTGTTCCCAAAAAGAAAAAAAATTAGATGCTTGCAACCCAATCACAACCCTGTGCATATGGTTGTGAGAGGAGAATGAATTAAAGGGACATGAAACCCAATTATTTTCTTTCATGATTTAGAAAGAGCATGCAATTTTAAACAATTTTTTAATTTACTTCTATTATCTAATTTGCTTCATTCTCTTGATATCCTTTGCTGAAAAGCATATATAGATAGGCTCAGTAGCTGCTAATTGGTGGCTGCACAAAGATACCTCGTGTGATTGGCTCACCCATGTGCATTGATATTTCTTCAACAAAGAATATCTAAAGAATGAAGCAAATTAGATAATAGAGGTAAATTGGAATGTTGTTTAAAATTGTATTCTCTACCCGGTTCATGAAAGAAAAATTTTGGGTTTAGTGTCCCTTTAAGGTTCACACATGCAGTAGGAGAAAGATTAAATACCTTATAGTGCAAAACCATCCTCCTCACTTAAAGAGACAGTAAAGTAAAGATGAAACTTTCATGATTCAAATAGAGCATACAATTTTAAGAAACTTTCCAATGTATTCTTATTATCTAATATGATTTGCTCTTTTGCTATTCTTTGTTAAAAAGCATACCTAAGTAGGCTCAGGAACAGTATGCAATACTGGGAGCTAGCTACCTCTTGTCAGTGGCTCACAAAGGGCCAGATGATTAAAAAAAACTTGTTGGTATGAGAAGAAATCACAAAAATCATTGGCTTATTTGTTTTTTATCTGTGTCTCCTTCATATCCAGAACTCTGCTTAGGTAGGGACCTCACACTACTGTCCAGACTACTTAGATAAACCAGAACAGAGAGCTTTAGATCATCTGGACCCAGATGTGTTTATCTAGATCCCAGAAGTGCATTGCTGCTCCTTCAAACAAGGATACCAAGAGAATGAAGCAAATTTGGTAAGAGAAAATTGCTATTGTTTAAAATTGTATGTTCTATATGAACCATGAAAAATTTGGATTTCATGAATTAGCAATGGTTCTGCTCCGTTAGGGTTAGATTACAAGTGGCACAGAGAGCACGACAGGTGGTGAGTTTAGTGTTGAGATTGAGCGCAACATAAAATGTAGAACGTTTTAAGACTTAAAGTAAATCATTATTACTAAGTATATATAGCACAGAATTACATGAAGAACTTCACTACTTGCACAAGCATTGGCCTAGTGCACACTCAGCTTAGTGCTTGAGCAATATCCGACATGAGTTTAACTCTACTGTATGTTCCCATAAGTCTGTGATGATTTATTAACACCCACGCTATTGGACATTCACGTACCTACACTATAGTTGGAGCGATAAAAAATATTTCAGCCCCACTTAATTATTATTACATTCACATACCTACACTATAGTTGGAGCGATAAAAAAATAAAATTGGGCTTGTAATATGAGAGCAATATTTTAGCCCCACTTAATTATTATTACATTCACATACCTACACTATAGTTGGAGCGATAAAAAAATAAATTTGGACTTGTAATATAAGACCAATATTTCAGCCCCACTTAATTATTATTTTTTAACCAGGTTTATTAAAATAACAAACCCAAATGTATTTCAATCTCAGCTTTACAAATATAAATGTATTTTTTGCAAGTTTATAACTGCTTAAACTCCTACAAAATAAGCATTGAAAAGTATACACATAAATAGTGAGCAACCACCAGACTTATTCTTTCTATAATCTCTGTCTCACTGTATTTTATATCCCATCTCCCATGAGAATTCTGTTGCCAAATCCCAGTGCATGTTTTGCCTATGGGTTTCCTCCAGGGACTCTGTCTGGGAACAATCTCACTGCTATTTATATACATCATCGATGTTCATTCTAGTACATCCGGATGGAATAGTCAGCTCAGATACAATGGACCCTTTTAAGTTTTTCTTCACATGCCTTTTTATTCAAACCATTCTATGAATACCTCCAATTCAGCCCACACAAGGCAATAATAATTTTGTGAAGATAAAGGTTTAAAAAATAAAGGTATACAAAATATAATTTATTAGAAAAATAATCATGTAATTATGAAATATATTACTCATATAACTTAATCAAGCACTCAATTAACTTCCAAAATTAAGTTATTTTTCAGCTTTTTCAACTCAGAATCAACTGTTCCCTGCACTACACACACATATTCTAGAGCAATATGTTTGGAAAACATCTCCTCCCAGGGTTGACAGGTCACTGGCCAGAAGGGGGGGGGTGGAAGGGGGGGTCCACCCCCTTTTCCCTTAGTCTATTGTGCTCCTTCTGAATTTTTATGACAATTCTGCTGCATCAGCTCAGCTCTCTCATATTAGGTTGTAGGGAACGAAATATATATATATATATATATATATATATATATATATATACTACAACTATTATAATGAAGTAGAGTTTTCTGCTTGTTCACTAATTCAGCATATATAGCAGGTGCTATATCACTAGATATTTTAAGTAAGTAATATATCATAACCCTTAAAGGGACAGTCTAGTCAAAATCAAACTTTTATGATTCCAATAGGGCATGTAATTTTAAAAAGCTTTCCAATTTACTTTTATCATCAAATTTGGTTTGCTCTTTTAGCATTATTTGTGGAAAGCTAAACCTAGGTAAGCTCATATGCTAATTTCTAAGCTGTTGAACTGCCTCTTATCTCTTACATTTTGACAGTTGGACACTGCTAGTTCATGTATGTCATAAAGATGAATGCCCTTTAAAGGGCAATTGTGCTCACTCCCATTGAGTTATTTAAGAGTCAGCACTGATTGGCTAAAATGCATGTCTGTCAAAAGAACTGAGATAAGGGGGCAGTATGCAGAGGCTTAGATACACGGTAACCACAGAGGTAAAAAGTGTATTAATATAACAGTGTTAGTTATGCAAAACTTGGGAATGGGTAATAAAGAGATTATGGGGCCTATCTATTAAGGTGCGAGCGGACATGATCCGATATAGCGGATCATGTCCGCTGCACATTGATAAATTCCAACAGCATAAGCTGTCGGCATTTATCATTGCACAAGCAGTTCTGATGAACTGCTTGTGCAATGCCGCCCGTGCAGATTTGTGGCCAATCAGCCGCTAACAGGGGTGTCAATCAGCCCGATCATATAGGATCAGGAGGATTGTAGACCGCAGTCTCAGAGGTAGCGGACCAGTTAAGGAGCACTCCAAAATCCCAAACAATGATAAAACAAAGTCAACCAAAGTAGCAAGTGTATAAATAAAAACAGTTACTTTATTAAAAAAGCGACGTGTTTCTCAGCTTCTAAAGAGGTATGAGATCAACCTGAGGAAACACCTCTTTAGAAGCAGAGAAATGCATTGCTTTTTAATAAAGTAACTGTTTTTATTTATACACTTGCTACTTTGGTTGACTTTGTTTTATCATTGTTTGGGATTTTGCACCTGGAGGTGCTTTCTCTCTAGTAAGTGCAATCATACCATTTTTTGTTGTCTCTGCCTTGACGTTATTAGGCTATGGTTGTTTGCTCTTCACTTCCATACAGGCATTTGGTGGTTTCTTTCTAAGAAGTTTTGGCCTAACATCACAGCTGGTTGGAAACAGTGAGCTTGACTACTATGAAGCACCATCCTGCTCCAATAGCACCATTAGGTGCATCACATTTGTGAGTAGATTTCTTGTTCCATTATCATTTTCACTTGTCGTGGTGGTACTAGGCCATTTGTGGCACCTCTGTTTTTCCTTTTTACAGATCATTCTCCTCACCGCCAGTGATTTGGCTTCTCTGTGTTTTGGTTCTGAAATTTATGTGATTGGAAGTGTAAAAGACAGGAAAACATAGCAAGGATTTTGCTGCCCTCTCTATTTTTAGGTTTTTGTCAGATGGTTGCAAATCACATTTTGAGATAAAGCAGGTTTTATTTAGCATTTTTGGGGCAGGCATTATGTCTCGTAGAATTCCTCATCCCTCATCATTTTTTACAGGGTGGTTTAGATGTTGAGAATAGTTCCTCAGAGACTCAAATCTCTATAGTCTGGTGTCTGTTTTACTCAAGGGTCATGGTTTGTTTTTGTTTGTCCTTAGATTTAGACATGCTAACTTGTAACTTTATCTCATTTTCAGTTCAGGCCAGTACTTTGTTGATCTTTATCTGAGTTGGGTTTGTGTCCCAATGATTTCCAGTCAGTGCTGTTACTAAAGTGACAGCTCTGGGTTTGACCGATCTTGATCTTCAAACCATTTTGATTCTATCTTCCTTATTTAGTGGTTTGATTTAGGTTTTTGTTTAGTTTAAGAGTCAAGTTTTGTTTACTGTTAGGTTTACTGGGCTTAGAGAAGGTAGCTGTTCCATGGTTTGGCAAGAGATGTCTCAGATAGGATACAGGTACTGCCAAAGGTACTGTAGCTGATTACTCCAAGCAATTTTGCATGCTAGAGGTAATTTGTTGGTTTCTTGGATCGATCAAAAATAGTTGGTAACTTGATTAAAAGGGATCTTGGTCATATGGCTTGTTTGTTTCCCTTTATTGGGTAGTCTGGTTAGATATGGCTCCAGTTAGTCTGATAGTTTGGGATCAAGGTAGGCTGGATAAATGCTGAAGGAAGATAAGTTTGTAGGTGCTTTTATTTGGAAGATAAATGGTGGTGTGATTAATTACCTTGATCTTGAGGATGTAAGTGAAGATATTTTTTTCTTTCATGTAATTAGCAAGAGTCCATGAGCTAGTGACGTATGGGATATACATTCCTACCAGGAGGGGCAAAGTTTCCCAAACCTTAAATACAAAGTTACCTGTAAAATAAATCCTTACCTAAGTTACAATTAAACCTAACACAATTTAAGGTTGGAGTAAAGGAGATTTAATCTCCTGCAACGGAAACGTTTTTTCACTGTAAGAGCAATAAAATTGTGGAACTCATTACCAAAGGAGGTAGTGAATGCCAATACCCTAGATACATTTAAAAAATATTTGGATACATTTCTGTCTATAAACAAAATTCATGGATATGATTGCTAGTTTTAAATGGGTCACCTTTAAGTGGGATTATTTAAGCTAAACTGGAGCTTTTTGTATATATTTTAGATTTGTATAGGTTGAACTCAATGGACTTCGGTCTTTATTCAACCTCATCTACTATGTTACTATGTTACTATGTTACACTATCATTAAATAAATTAAATTAATTAACTACAAATACCTACAATTAAATACAATTAAATAAACTAACTAAAGTACAAAAAATAAAAAAAACTAAGTTACAAAAAATAAAAAAATATTACAAGATTTTTAAGCTAATTACACCTAATCTAAGCCCCCTAATAAAATAACAAAGCCCCCAAAATAACAAAATGCCCTCCCCTATTCTAAATTACAAAAGTTAACAGCTCTATTACCAGCCCTTAAAAGGGCCTTTTGCGCGGCATGCCCCAAAGTAATCAGCTCTTTTGCATGTAAAAAAAAATACAATCCCGCCCAACATTAAAACCCACCACCCACATACCCCTACTCTAACCACCCAAACCCCCCTTAAAAAAAACCTAACACTAACCCCCTGAAGATCTCCCTACCTTGAGTCGTCTTCAGCCAGCCGACCACCGATGTAACAGAAGAGGACATCCGCAGCAGCCGAGGTCATCATCCAAGGGGCGCTGAAGAGGTCTTCCATCCGATATAAGTCTTCATCCATGCGGCGTCTTCAATCTTCATCCATCCGGAGCGGAGCCTTCTTCAAACGAGCCGATGCGGAGCCATCCTCTTCCAATGACGCCCACCTGACGAACGGATATTCCTTTAAGTGACGTCATCCAAGATGTCGTCCCTTGAATTCCGATTGGCTGATAGGATTCTATCATCCAATCGGAATTAAGGTAGGAAAAATCTGATTGGCTTACGCAGATTTTTCCTACCTTAATTCCGATTGGCTGATAGAATCCTATCAGCCAATCGGAATTCGAGGGACTCCATCTTGGATGACATCACTTAAAGGAATATCCATTCGTCGGGTAGGTGTTGTTGGAAGAGGATGGCTCCGCGTTGGCTCGTTTGAAGAAGGCTCCGCTCCGGAAGGATGGAAGATTGAAGACGCCGCATGGATGAAGACTTCTATCGGATGGAAGACCTCTTAAGCGCCCCTTGGATGATGACTTCGGCCGCTGCGGATGTCCTCTTCTGTTCCATCGGTGGTCGGCTGGCTGAAGACGACTAAAGGTAGGGAGATCTTCAGGGGGGTAGTGTCAGGTTTTTTTAAGGGGGGTTTGGGTAGGCTAGAGTAGGGGTATGTGGGTGGTGGGTTTTAATGTTGGGGGGGTTGTATTTTTTTTTTACATGCAAAAGAGCTGATTACTTTGGGGCATGCCCCGCAAAAGGCCCTTTTAAGGGCTGCTAATAGAGCTGTTAACTTTTGTAATTTAGAATAGGGTAGGGCATTTTTTTATTTTGGGGGGCTTTGTTATTTTATTAGGGGGCTTAGATTAGGTGTAATTAGCTTAAAAATCTTGTAATATTTTTTTATTTTTTGTAACTTAGTTTTTTTTATTTTTTGTACTTTAGTTAGTTTATTTAATTGTAGGTATTTGTAGTTAATTAATTTAATTTATTTAATGATAGTGTAGTGTTAGGTTTAATTGTAACTTAGGTTAGGATTTATTTTACAGGTAACTTTGTATTTCTTTTAGCTAGGTAGTTATTAAATAATTAATAACCATTTAATAACTATTCTACCTAGTTAAAATAAATACAAAGGTACCTGTAAAATAAATATAAATGCTAAAATAGCTACAATGTAATTATTAATTACATTGTAGCTATCTTAGGGTTTATTTTACAGGTAAGTATTTAGTTTTAAATAGGAATAATTTAGTTAATGATAGTGAAGTGTTTGGTGTAATTGTAACAGGTTAGTTTTTATTTTACAGGTAAATTTGTCTTTATTTTAACTAGGTAGCTATTAAATAGTTAATAACTATTTAATAGCTATTGTACCTTGTTAAAATAAATTGAAATTGGCCTGTAAAATAAAAATAAATCCTAAAATAGCTACAATATAATTATTAGTTAGTGTAGCTATCTTAGGGTTTATTTTAAAGGTAAGTATTTAGTTTTAACTAGGAATAATTTAGTTAATAATAGTAATTTTATTTAGATTTATTTAATTAATATTTAAGTTAGGGGGGTGTTAGGGTTAGGGTTAGACTTAGGTTTAGGGGTTAATAATTTTATTATAGGTTGCGGCGGTATAGGGGGAGGCAGGATAGGGGTTAATTAATTTAATATAGGTGGCGACGGTGTAGGGGGGGCAGATTAGGGGTTAATAAGTTTAATATAGGTGGCGGCGGGGTCCGGGAGTGGTGGTTTAGGGGTTTAACAATTTATTTAGTTGCGGCGAGGTCCGGGATCCGCAGGATAGGGGTTAATAAATTTATTATGGGTGGCGGCGGTATAGGGGGGGCAGGATAGGGGTTAATAGGTATAATGTAGGTGGCGGCGGGGTCCGGGAGTGGCGGTTTAGGGGTTAATACATTTATTATAGTTGCGGCGGGGTCTAGGAGCCGCGGTTTAGGGGTTAATAACTTTATTTAGTTGCGGGAAGCTCCGGGGGCGGTATAGGGGGGTAGAACAGTATAGTATAGTGTGAGTGCTTAGTGACAGGGGTATTAATAAAGCTATAGAAAAGCCGAAGAGCAGCGAGATCGATGTGTGATAACTATTACAGTCCGCTGCTCATCGCACCGTACTTGGTGCGCTGCTTTTGGACAGCTTTTTTAATAACTTTGGCGAGCGTATTCAGGTCCGCGGCGGCGATGTGAGGCGAGCTTAGGTGGGGGTATTGGGGCTGGCGATGGCAGGTACGTACGGAGTTTGATAACTAGAGGCCTTTATCTTTTTGCAAGACCCTGTGAGTGACTTCCTCTTTGCTGCTTTATCTATACTCTTGAAATGCACCTGGGGCAAGGAGAGCTCAACGGAGCTATTTGAAGCTGGAGTGCTACTACACCTTCTACATATATATATATATATATATATATATATATATATATATAAATATATATGTTTTAATGTTCTTTATTTATACAATCTAAAATGTTTAATAAAGCAGCTGTGGCAAGATTGTTGTACAAAATTTCTGTTCATTGGGGTGAGCGAGATCTGAATGATGGGGTAGTCTTTATTGGTTGACTTCAAGCCTCTAGCTGGACAGTTTGGGGAACTATTGCTTTTACATTACCATCGGTCCTTAATTTAAAGAGAATAATATTTGGGTCAGTGAGGATAATTATGAAAACTCTCTTCTAAACCTTTAAAAATAACTTTTTCTATTGATAATTATACTGAAATCTTTTTTTCCCAAAGATAAGTTTTGGCATTAGTTAAACTACACGATATAGTATGCAAATTATAACTCCATAGCTTCTAAATGTATTATTCATGCTAATTGTTGGCTTGCTTTATTGTGAATTATCTTTAAACAATATACATGACAAAGAACCAGGTAGAATCTCAAATATAGAATTGTTACATCATTGTAGATACTGGCATTGGTTTTATTTATATTCTTTTTGTTCAATCCTTTTGTACTTATGTTAATTATTTAGTAAAAAAAAAAAAAAATTTACTTAGATCTATGAAATTAATATAAATCTACTGGCCCTAAAAATCTGCACTGTATTAACAACTTTGTTTTTTGTGTAAAGAGGGTGGGCGCGCTCACATATATTGCGTAAGTTTCAGCGCAACTGCTGAAACCCACGTTGGCCATAAGTTCACCTCACACGTTGGGTGAACCACATAACACGCCGCAATATGATATACTGGTGAGGTTCAGAAATGTGTGCATGAGGATGTAGTGCCGCTCTTCCTCATTGGTGAGTGGGGGGTTTTGGGTGTTTTTGTTTTTAAGATTAGGGATTTTTTTTTATTTTAGGCTGAAAAAGAGCTGAATGCCCTTTTAAGGGCAATGGCCATCCAAATGCCCTTTTTGGGGCAATGGGTAGATTAGGTTTTTTTTTAATTAGGTTTTTTTTATTTTGGGGGGTTGTAATGTTAGGGGGTAATTGTTGTTTTTTTTCAATGTAAAAGAGCTGTTAGCTTTGGGGCAATGTCTTGCTAAAGGTTATTGGTAGTTTATTTTTAGATTATGGTTTTTTATATTTGGGGTGGGGTTTTTTGGGTGGGGGCTATTAGAATTAGTAATAATTGTTTTTATTTTGGATAATTTTGTTTGTTATTTTTTGTAAGGGTATTTTTATTCGTAATTTAGGTTTTTTGTAAAAAAATATTTTAAGGTAGTAAGTATATTTTAAATTTTATTTATGTATATTTTAATTGCTGTTAAGTTAGGGGGTGCTAGGTTAGGGAGTTTAGTTATTAGTTTAATACTTTGCGATGTGGGGGATGGCGGTTTAGTTTTTTTTTTTTTACTGTGCGCAATGGTTACTGCGTCTGCCTATGTGTGGCAAGCTGAAAATGGAGCAAAATCTATCCATTCTGTGCGCGTAAGTCCATGCACTTCCTTTGTGATACCCACTGGCAACATTAGTTCAATGTTAGTCTAAGGGAATAAAAACTGTGCACGCCGTGTAAAATCTACGGGCGTAACTTTTCTGCTGCATCATGTTTGTGATCGCTCGATTAGAGAAAAATTTGGCGACGCTTTTTTTTGGACACGTTGCCAAGTATCTGATTGAGGTTGGTGTATGTTTGTTTGGGATTGGAATGTATTTGCTCCATTACAATAGAACTTAAAAAAATGTAGAATCTATACAAAGAGTAATAGCAATATGACATATACTGGTATAATTAAAAGACTGTTGCAGTTTTCATCATAGGATATCTGAGTTAGTTCACACATATCCTTCTACAAACTGTACATAGTTTCCATAAAAGTCATATGGTAATACTAAGTTGTCCTTAAAGGCACCAACATTTTTTGCATTCTATTTATCTATCTATTTATCTATCTATCACTTGTATCACTGTTAAACCCTTTTATCACTGTTATATATAACTAGCACATTTGGCTAGTTAGTATGCCTGAGGATCTTGCTTGAGCACTTATATTTTACTTTCCAGTTGCGGAAGTACATTTTTTTTACAGAAAAAGGATAGTAATGGGGCTCACCCATAACCTTTCCCTTCCCAATACTGACATAAAGGTGGCGTACAGCATAAAATATATATATATATATACAGATTCAAGGAAGTTTCGCTGGAAGTTGCGCTCTCCCTGAGTGTCTTCTCTGTAACACGTACCCGGCACAATGTAGAGTGGGCGGGGGACACACCCCCTTGACGGATCCTCTGATTGGCTGCAACTCCAAGCGTGTCTGCCACACACGCAAACAGCAAATGTAGAAGTCAAAAACGGAGATATGCGCTCAATGAGCTTGAGGGATAATCCAAGAAGAATGAGCCCAGGCAGGTGGTTAAATAAAAACCAAAATTTATTGAAGCATACGTTAAAAATAGAAATAAGGACCAAGTACAAAAAGTCCTAATAAAAAGCCATATATATATAGGATATTACTAATCAAATACCCTAAAGAATGGCAATAACGCTCTCAGTCAAATCAAACAATGATGGTTTATTAAGACCCCCCAACCTCAGAACACATGCCAATTTCCATGGGCAAAACAAAATCAAATATAAATTTTATATATACTCAGCTGAGTTTAAGCACCATAAAGACACAACCCTGAAAAATATTACACAGTCATTACAATCCAAAAATCCACAAGACAACCACCCAAGTAGCTCAATTTAGTGCATAACACAAACACATGCTGATAATCACACCACACATTTTGTCAACGCTAGGGAAAACAGCACACCGTCACTCAACCCAGAATAACAAGTAAACTGTACTTCCCACGACTAACCTCAGCCAGGACAGGGTGCCCCACCATCAAACTTAAAGTGGACTTAACAGGTCAGCTTGTGAACAAGCCCAAGTGTTACAGCACACATCAAATGGTTGGATTAGAACATCGGCATAGACTTCATGACAGAGCTTCCTCATCCAAAGATCCACAAAATAACGTGTTTCGCCCCTTCCCCTTGTGAGCAGCACAGGGCGTCTTCAGATCAGTATACACTTTGCTCCATAGTGCGATATAAATAGTCTACTAATTGCATCCATAAAGAAGCTCCAGCCAATCAATATCTTCTTCATCACAACAAGAAAAACAGCTTTCCTAAAATTATATACAAAATTACATATATAAATGCTTAATGGAAATACTTAGCAGACAGTACAGGATGAATGGCAACAAAATTACACTTGCAAGTGAAGAAGTATTAAAGGAAAATTCAAAAAATAAAATAAAAATAAACCTATACAGCAATATTGTATCTGAAGAAAAACAGTCATATTCCACCTTCTCTTTTAAACCATTAGGGGCCAGCATGTTTAGTGTTAAAATACACCATGTTTCCCATTTCAGTAGTTTTTTTATCCAGATCCCCACCACGTCTTTCCACTGACACATGTTCTATGGCTGTGATCTTGCAACTGTTTAAATCACAATCATGGTGGAATTTTAAGTGGCAACCCACACTGCTAGACTCCCCATCCCTGAGTGCATTTCTGTGTTTATGTATACGTGACTTGAACTCGCGTGTCATTTTCCCCACATAGAACATGGGTTGTTACACTGTGAAAAATGACACCTTTAGTTTTACAATTACTATTTTGTTTAATCCTAAATTTAATCTTATCATCAATAATGGCCCAACTTGTTCTGTTAACGTGCTGACAATAAACACACTTACCACACGAAGCACAAGCAGATGTATTAGGTTTCTTATTCACTCAAGCATCCAAACTAGGAACACACACATTTTCTTTAAAAAAACTAACGCCCATACTCACGCTATCCTGACTGCATATATTCAAGAGCGTTAAACCTGACATGAAATATTAATATTTCACGTTCCAATGTTCTTTGCATAACAGAATATGTTCTATCTATTCTTAAATACATATTTCTATATATATCTGTGCCCCCATCCCCTGAAATAATTGGATGGTCAGGGGGATGTTTCAAGTTCTTATGTAACTTGGGTAACCAATAGAAAGTTGGGTTGATCAGGGATTTCTTAAAAAGGGCATCATGTTCAGGTTTGGAATCAAGACCCCTAAGCTTAACATCAAGCAGAATGCAATTACATTCGATTAAGGACTTCTCCTATATTAGGGACTAACCCCCTGCTATTGTTGTGTGTTCTGCAACTGTCCTAGAGCCTTTTTCACATACATAGCTTAATACATAATTACAAAATTACCACCTTTATCTGAAAGCTTTATCACTAGCTCCTTATGTGACATAAGATCATATATGGCATTCTTCTCAGAAAGAGTGAGATCTAAAATCAGTGAGCTACATCCTATCCAACACTTTTTCAACAGATTTAAGAAAGTCTTGTACACTAGGGACCAATGATAATTGTGGCATAATTTTTACACTCCACTTGCAATCTAGGCCTCAGCCTGTTTCTATTACTATGTTGTTCACATACAGACTTCATCTTCCCTGTCGCCTAATTGTTTTTTCCTCCACTATTTTAAATTTCCTTTTTCTTCAGATCCCTATCTGGCCCTTTCTCAATCTTTCCTATAATGATATGAATTTATTTATTTATTTACTTTTATTCCACACCCTTTTCATTAACTATTTTCCACATCTGATGCCACAGAATAGGATTTATTATCAATACAAATACAATAAAATATAAGTAATAAATAACTAGTTCATCTTTTTTTTTTTAAAATAGATTACCATAGAAAGCAGATTTTTTAAATTGATAAATGGAGTGCATTGTCCTTCAAAATTGTCTTGCAGCGGAGTTGGTGTTGGATGTTAACCTTATTTCACATCATTATTATTGTTATTCCTAGGATGATGATAAAATATGACTCCACTATAAAAAAAAGCCATTTTAAGGACGGCAGAACACAATGACATTAATATGTCCTAACAATAGCACGCAATATATATAGTAATATGTGAAATTGCTTTTAGCCTGTTATCCTTTTAGATATTCCGTGTTTTTTAGCCGTAAGTTTTCTAGTTATATTAAATGAAAACAAAGAATGTATAAAAACTTGTATTACTGCTATAGGAAGGCCTAGTATACAGTTTAACAATAGACATGTAGCATTTACGTTTTAACTGAGAACATGGCAATAAAAATGTGTCAGGGAGCCTTGATTTTATGTAAGAGATTGTAAATTATTAGGATGTTTCCTCTTTGTTATAAGTGCTTGTTGGACTCTCAAAGCAATGAATTTAAATTAAGTATGGCATAAAAATGTAACCTTTATGCCTACAAAAGGTCAGGAAAGATAATAACTAAACTGAATGCCAATGAGTAACTATATTTTGTCTAAATTGTTAGTGAATAAAAAATGACTGGATGAAAGCCAATTTCATGTAAAAGATAATAGTTATCTATATTGATATACTGGTATATATACAGTCACAAGGACTATTCTCCCAACTTCAGAACCTGCATAATGCAGATTATTCCTTATAAAGTACTCATGTACTTATTCACTAAGTGGTTATTGGGTGATTGTAATGTCATGTGAGTCTGGTGACCCCAGGATAGAGCCCTGGACGTGATCCACCAGTATGTCACACCTCGAGTATATTTTTAGCTTGTTTTACTATTACATGTTTTAATAGTCTAATGTTCACTTGTGATTGTTTAGCAACACGTATTTGAGTGGTCTTGGCATCTTGCTGGAGTTGCCTGAACTGATTGCTATCTAGATCTTGGACAAATGACCCTGTTTTGAACTTCCTAATAATGACATTCCTAGTTTAAACTGTTTCTGTTTCTTTGTCCACCTTGTTATAACTACCTGTCTCCAGACTTTTAAAGGGACATTAAACACTTTGAGATGGTAATATAAAATGATACACACTGCACACTCAAGTGACCTATTTATAACTGTCCCTAATTGGCCACAGCAAGAAAAGTAACCTAAGTTACAACACTAAAACACTAAAACTTTATACTTATTGTGTCAATATTTATACAGCTAATAAAACTTTTGAAAATGAGATCTTTTCTTTGAATGCATCATTCTATGCAGCATTTATTTAGTGTTTAAAGTCACTTTGACTGCAAACCAGCTTTCACTCTCCTGCTACATCAGTATGAACTCTGGTATCACTATTTTATTTATAAGCTACAAGAATGTGTGTATCTCATCTTATTCTATGTTCATGGTGTATGGGTCAGTTATACTCAAAGAAATGGTGTTCATTTTTTTCCACTTTTCGCTCTCCTTTAAAGTCTATAGGGAATATGTTAACATGTTTGCTATATTCAAAGGTCAGCTTTTTGCGATGTTAGCGCTCACGTGCATGCTTTTTTACTTTCAACTTGTAATACGAGTGCAACCCAGCACATGCAATAAACTTCAGTCTAGCGAAGTTAATGCGTGAACGCTAATTTGCACTCCACTCATAATCTAGCCCAAAGAAGGGTACTGCTTGCAAAAACTGTTCACCTAGTTAGTCACATCTTAGGAGCAATCCTAGGTGCTTGTATTGAACATACCCCAACTTGTACCCTAAGATTAACTCCTGGACTAATATATAATGGCATAACACAGTCTTCCTCTAGTTTCCCTTCTTGTTTTCTGGGGCGCCTTCTTCTCTCTCCAATGAATGGTGCAGTCTCTTCATCACACTAACCCCATTCTTCTCTGCCTCTTATACCTTTGGTGTATGCTTATGACTAGTGAAAGATTTAAAGGCAGAGTGACACCAAATAAGGGTTGTGTAATCCCTTCACCATCCCCATATATTGTAAGGCACTTTCCTTTTGCTGTTTCGTTTCCTGATTGAAGCTGGCTTCTGTTTCTGTGACCAATCCTGTATTTGTTACTAGCTGCTGTTCTTGCCTGTCCAGACCACAATTATTATCCTAGCCTGTTTGCTGATACAAAGTTGCTGACCTGGCCGGTTTCTAGATTCTAAGGCCCATATTTATCAAGCTCCATATGGAGCTTGAAGGGCCGTGTTTCTGGCGAGTCTTCAGACTCACCAGAAACACAAGTTATGAAGCAGCGGTCTAAAGACCACTAAAAAGTGGGGGAAAAACAAATTAACCCTACTTGCGAGTAGGGATGGGCAAATGTGTTTATATTCAAATTCGAATGTTAGAACAAATGTTATTGTAGAAATTCGATTTACATAATCAAAGGTTGATAAGAACGAATATTCATAAAAATTTGAATATCATTGAAATTCGAATATTACATTTATAAAACACAGTTGTAGACTAGAAATACTATTTCAAATTTGAAAGCTACATTCAAATTTGAATGTGACATTCGAATTCGAATGTGACATTCGAATTTGAATATTACATTTATAAAACACAGTTGTAGACTAGAATACTATTTCGAATTCGAATGTGACATTTTAATTCAAATGTGATATTCAAATTTGAATATTACATTTATAAAACACAGTATTAGACTAGAAATACTATTTCGAATTTGAATGGGACATTTTAATTCAAATGTGGCATTCAAATTCGAATATTACATTTATAAAACACAGTATTAGACTAGAAATACTATTTCGAATTAGAATGTAGCATTAAAATTTGAATATTACATTTATAAAACACAGATGTAGACTAGTAATATTACATTTCAAAATTGAATGTGATATAAAATAAATAGCTAAACATTCTATTATTCGAAAGAATATTTTCGAATGTTATTGAAAAATTAAAAAAAAACAAAATTCAAAAATAAAATGTTAGAATGTTATGTAAACATTCAAAATTCGACTCGAACAAACTAATGTATCAAAATTCGCTTTAAATTTCGAATTTTTAGAAACATTCGCCCATCCCTACTCGCGAGCAAACCCGATCGCATTTAACCAAAGTGCGCTAAACCGGCATGAAACATGTATTGTAATCAGAATCCACCTCAACACTGATTAACCATATGAATGTCATATGTTCTTGGCATGATGGGCACACTTCAATAATCACTTCAGGACTCCAACATCTACAAATGGAGTTTTTTTTATTTTATATTTTATTAAAATTCACACTCACACTGTTGTGTTTGTCACTAACAGTACTGGTGTCTTCTTAAACGAGTTTTATATTGTGATTGTGCAATTACAAGTTTCATAGAAACCTATAAATCATTTCCATTCACACCACTGCTAAATTATC
Source organism: Bombina bombina (assembly GCF_027579735.1). Classification (NCBI taxonomy): domain Eukaryota; kingdom Metazoa; phylum Chordata; class Amphibia; order Anura; family Bombinatoridae; genus Bombina; species Bombina bombina. The sequence goes on along the minus strand of NC_069503.1, from coordinate 228,517,732 downwards.
TAAATGCATCTTTTATGTTGTCATGATGGGCAGAATCTGCACCATTTTTCCATTGCTATATGGTCACTTTTAAAGTTAGTCAAATATTGTTTTGACAATATTTATTTCTATTTGTAAAAGCACCATTTTCATTTTTGCGTGATCTGAAAACAAGATGGCGACTATGGGTTCTTATGGATAGGACTTAAAATATTGCAAAGGCATTTTCCAGTTAACAAGTTCAATAGTGTATGCACATCTGACCATGTTTGTTAATAGACCTCTACAATGTCTCCTGTATCCACTTCAGAGTGTTTTGCATATGGGCAAGATAATAGAATGTTTCCAAATCGCTGTGAAATAGTAGCACATATGTCCAAACTACCTTTTCAAGGACATGAGATGTCAAATTTGAAAAACGGTTGAAAAGTGACTAAAAAACTTTTGGCCTATAGGGGAAAAAGGGCTTTTAGCAAGGATCCGAAATTATTTTTTGTCAATACAGAAAAGAGACAGACGTGCTATTGTGATCGCATCTAAAGGAAAAGTAGCAGAAAAGGCCTTACCAGTAGATTGTGAGTGAGACCTATGTCCTGAAGGCCGCAGTGCAGTTTTCCAGATTGTAGAATGTAGAATGTTCATGTCTGTCCCAAGGTTACTTTGCAGCAATAAAACAATAACTGTTGATTGATAGTGTAATGTAGCCTATTATTTTCCCTTTGGGAAACAAAGAGTGCATACATCCCAACATCCTGTACATTTCTGTCCTCTCTATGTGGATCCAGTTTTTCTGATATCTGTGCAGTAGGATTTTTGACATACCTTACATCCACCAGCCAGGCAAATAATCAAGTTTGCATCCACATTTAAAAAAGTTGGTCACTATTGCTATGAAAGCACATTTTTCATTACTTTATAGCTTCATAACTTTGCACAGAATTTTACACAAAATTTTGGCTATTTCAGGGAAGACGGTTTGATAAATTGGGGCCATAAATATATCCATAATAAAGCAAAATTAAATATACTCCAAAATAATTTTACGTATCACATCACCCTATATGTAAATAAAATAAAAATGTAATTACAAATACATACTTTAAAAAATACAGATAGATAGATAGTATCAGGCGCTTACCTTAGGGAGCTTCTGTTCCCGGTGAGCACCGAAATTAGTTTTCCTCTAGGCATGCGCAGCCGCATGTTGCATGGATTTAAATGGGCCATGTCTTAATTACTGGAACTCCCACCTGAAGGCTAAGGCCCAGTTCCTATAAAAGTTCACTCAGCCCATCTCTCTGGGCTGAGTTATTGTGAGCCATCCTTGTTTCTGAAACAGAAGCATGCTTACCTTGTACCTGCGTATGCTCAACTTGTTCCTGTAACAAAGCATACTTACCTTGTACCTGTGTATGCTCACCTTGTTCCTGCAACCAAGCATACTTACCTTGTACCTACTTATGCTCACCTCGTTCCTGCAACCGACCATACTTACCTTTTACCATTGTATGCTTACCTTGTTCCTGAAGCTATACCTACCTGGTATCCTGTGACAGTCTCACCATCAGTACCTGCTGTGTATCCTATGCCTGCTGAGTATCTTGTGTTTACTATACCAGTGAAAGCTTTCCTCAAACCAACTGTGCCTGCTGTACCTACATGGTACCTTGTGACAGTCTCACTATCTCTACCCACTAGGTAGATTACCGACTCTGTCATACTCCAAAAGATCAGTAATTCTACCTTTAGATTAGTATTCTCCTTCATAGATGCAGAAACTTACCTTGCATCGATTAAGGTAATTTCTAGTAAGTAAAACTGAACTGTTTTTTTTGTGTGGAACTTTTATACTCATTGAAGACAATTGAATCTGTTGATATTCTCAGCGCTGAAACTATCCTTCATTGTTTATATTGTTCTTTTGGCTATTTTATATCTGTTTTTGTTTTGACATAGGCGGCTTTGGCTCTAACTTCTAAGATTCTCCTTTAATCATATCTGATTATCTGTCTCATTTTACCTTTATAGAGTGCAGGATCTACTTTTTTGCAGTTATATATATATATATATATATATATATATATATATATATATATATATATATATATATATATATATATATATATATATATAATTGTATATAGGTATAGATATTTACATATATAGAGAAATATCTATTTATAAATACTTAGAACATATTCCATTTTGTGAAGAACATTGTATGTGAAATATTTACAGTAAATATACAGTTAAACACTTTATTAAATATAAATATTGCATACATATGCATTAACATGTTTGCAGCTACTTAACTGCAAAGGATATATATATATATATATATATAAACTGTATATATATATATATATATATATATATATATATATATACACACACACACACACAACACATAGAAAGTCTGGCAAGCAAAATGTACGAGTTAGGGACAGCATTTGGCCAAATGGAAATAGGCTCAGGACCACAACAATGTATCTTCCTCCCTGGGTCCCTAATCTACAGCCACATAATGCATGCCTTCAACAAAACACCCTGAGACACAAACAAGGGTTACACAAGCCCATTGTAATTCCCCTAGACGCATACTTGCGAAACTCACAGCCCTGGGTGTTCAACAGCACTCACAGATAGCTGCACAGCTTTCAGTGACTGAGGCAGTTAACAACAGACAAGCTTGAGTACAGGCCCATAAGAAAAATTACAAAACAAAATTATTAACACAACACATAGAGATTCAAGCCTTGGTTAAGGCTTTGACTAGAATCCCTGAAGGGACATATACAGAGGCCAAGATGAGCCGTGCCAGCTGTTATCTTCAGAAGATGACACCTGCAGATGATATTGAGGCATATACCTTCTGGAATTTAAATAAACTACTGAGAGAGAATTATGTCCTGTAAGTGAACGGGGAAGTATACAGGCATTTTCTTTGAGCGGAGAACCCCAGAAGGCCTTTTATGATTTGGAGCCAAAACAAGCAAACAACTTCTCCAGTTTGAAAGCTGAGACCCTGGCAAGGCTTGGAGTGACTACAGCAGTGTGTGCCCAAAGATTTAATGCATGGACCTTTTATCCAGAGAAACCTTATTTGTGTAAGGTGTAAGTGGCTGCAACCAGAGGTTAATTCTTCTATCCATATTGGGGAACACCTCATGATGGACCAGTTCCTGAGAGGCTTACCTGCTGCAGTGTGAGGCTGGATCAGCCAAAGTGATCCCCAGTCTGCAGATCAGTTGATTGGTCTGGTGGAGAGATAAGTTGCTGTGGAGGTCAAGCAGGGGCCTGCTCGAACAGAACAAGTCAAGAGTGAGAAATCGAGATGCTGCAAGACCTGCTAAGATTGTTCTGGATTTAAGGGACATTGAGGAACATAGGACATACTCTCGGGGACCCTATATCTCTACCCTCAGAAGTGTCAATCCTTTAAAAGGATATAGGTGGAGGACACACTATGTTATAAAATGTTTTGTTGTAACTAAACTGGGTTTAAGAATAAACCTTATAGAATCCCTGAAGCCAGGAAGGAATCTATTAGTGCTGAAATTAAGAAAATGCTGAATCTTGATATCATTAAAGAGTCACAAGGTGAGTGGAATAGTCCTATTGTTTTGGTAACAAAACCTGATTGATCATTAAGATTTAGCAATGACTCCATAGATTATACAGTGTGTCAAACTTTGATGCTTATCCAGTGCCCAGGGTTGATAAACTTAGCAAGAAATTGTGTTTAGGTTTTAAGAAATCACTACCCTGATATGTGGAATAATACAGGAAGCGCCAGGGAAAGACTGTGTTTAAAGTAACTGGTTTAAGTTAGTTTGTGTATTATGGCTATCCCAAGGTGGTTGTGTAGGTAAATTCCCAGGCAGACAGGCCGTCTGTTACATTATATATAGATAGATAGATAGATAGATAGATAGATAGATAAATAGATAGATAGATAGATAGATAGATACATATTTATATTTATAAATACTTACAAAGAGAAAAGTGCTCTACCATGAACGAACAACAGCTCAGTCGCTTGTTCTATGGCGAGTTACCACCTAGGAGCAACCTCTTTTAGCCCAGTTGTGCTTTTCACAGAGGAATATCAGTCTGATACTGCTGAGTAAGGTTAGTCCAGCATTGAAATACCAGGAACTTCTTCTCTGAACAAGGAACATGACAACCTCAGACAATATATTGTCAGGATATCTGTGAGTGTTATTAAATAATATATATACTGTATATATATATATATATATATATATATATATATATATATATGATAAGACCAACAAATTCATTTATATTTGAAGCTGTTTGTATCAGTTTGATTACTGTAAATTGCAGTTCTTTGTTAGATGGTCTGGGCTGGGTAACACAACCCGTCCTGCTGTGACCAGATAAACATACAGACCAGGATATCTCAAATTATCCACTTCAAAGGAAGCCTGTATACAGAGTTTTACTATCTGAAGGAAAAGTCGCTCGGCCTAGAGCTAATCCTTTGAAGCACAAGTATATGCAAGAATTAGTTACCCCACGCTGAGTTGAATACATGGAAACCTAGACTTCTTATCTGATATCCTTATTTGTGATATCTTAATGAGGCCAAGGTATCTAAGAAAAATATTTTAAAATGTGTTCTTTGAAAGCATAAAAGTCTTCAGAATTTAAAATTCAGACAAATTATCTATATAGTTTTCAAATATTTAGTATGTGCCTCAGACTGTCCAAATAAATTATATAAATGTGTATTTGTGGACCTGAGAGAAATGCCTATCAGTAACATATTTGATAAGTATTTGCTTCTACTAAGTGCATATGTAAATTATACCATATGTTTTATATACTCAGCAAGAGATATACAGATATGCAATATTTATATTAATATGGGATAACAATCCGATGTAAATATAGCTATATGAAATTACATCTGACTGCTATTCACAAGGTATGTATGTGATATTAAGATGATAACTGAGAAAGTAATTGGGTCCATACTGAAGGTATTATAATCCTTTTGAATCCTTTCATAGAAAATGTGACTTTAAAATGCATCTTTTAAAATACTATAAGTAATATACTCATGTTTAGTATGAAAATACTCAGGGTATATAGTATAAAATAACCCCATACATATTGGACATATAATTTATTAATACTGGAAAGTATCAATATATTTAATGAACACTTTAAGTTAGATATTAAGCTGTTAGCAGTATTGATGATGAGACTGCATTTCTGGTTGTCTGCTGCCCCCAATGGAATAAAAATGGTATTGCAACCAAAAGGTATTTGGCTGCTCAGGGGGGCATTTCCCAAAAAACCAATGATATGTTCAGCTCCGAGGGCCAAAGGAAGACAAGCTTCAGTAAGGGACTATAAAATACTTGTGGGAATGATTAAAGAAAATTAGTGGTTATTTTGAATAAGAGCCCACACACACTAGACAAAGGGACAGACTCAAAGAGGCAGAATTTTTTGACTGAGAGAAACACACAGGTTTGTGCTAAGTATTTTCTCTGCAAATTTTGGGACACTTTCTTAGCAGAAGAAATATACTATTTTGAGGCCTGTATCCTTGCAATAGTAGACTAAAACCTTCTTATATGACCTACAAGAAACCCCAGAAGCTGAACTCTCATCTGGTTATGTGGTGATGTATATGGTTGTTCTATATTTTTAATATTTAAATCAAGGTAATCTAAAGCTATAGTTTAATTAAAGCTGGTAATTTAAAGAGATAATTTGTATTTTAAATCTATGTTCCACAGCGGGATGTAGTTAATAATCATATTGATGGTAAATAATTTTATTTGCTAAAAAAGAATTTGTACTTTATATTTATAAGTTAATTTTACTATTGTGCCATTTCATTTAATTTGGTTATTGTAGTTACATCTCTCTAGTGTTATTAAGTTATTTGTAGCTATTGTGATATATTTAAAACGTGTTTTATTGTGGCTAAATAAGAGGTTATTTCAGCTCAGATTAATTGGCATATAAATTGGCTATTGCATTAACAATACACAATTTCTGGTGGTTTAACTGGCTAATTACAGACTGTGCTGGGATTCTAATTTGTGGTATTTATTGTAAGTAAGGTTCACTTTAGGGATATAGTTTGGTTTGCTTTGTAAAGAATATTGTAACAGCATAGACATATAATTGGTTCATAATCTAGTTTCTACATAAATATAATTCAAGGTGTCTATAAGGAAAACTAGTCTAGAACTAAGGAATAAATATTGATTTTAATAAATATATTAAGTATATATATATATATATATATATATATATATACATTTTAATTAGAGGTTACTTTAAAGATAATAATAAATAAATTATATTGTAAGACTGCTGCTCCATAACCTGTCCGTCTGCTCTGAAGCAGCAGACAGAAATCGCCAGAAATCAACTAATACAATCGGGTTGATTGACATCCCCTGCTAGTGGCCGATTGGCCGTGAATCTGCAGGGGGCGGTATTGCACCAGCAGTTCACAAGAACTGCTGGTGCAATGATAAATGCTGAGATTGTATGCTGTCTGCATTTATCGATGTGCAGCGGACGTGATCAGCAATATCATGTCATGTCCGCTGGTGCAATAATAATTCGGCCCCCAATGCTTTTCTTTCATGATTCTGAAAGAACGTTCTTTTTGTAAACAACTTTCTAATTCCCTTCTATTATCTTTTGTGCTTTGTTCATTTTGTATCCTTTGTTGATAAGGATACCTAGGTAAGCTCAGGAGCTGGGAGCTATATGCTGAATGGTGGCTGTACATATATGCCTCTTGTCATTGGTTTACTGAGGTGTTCAGCTACCTCCCAGTAGTTCATTGCTGCACTAATAAAGGAAACTATGAGAATGGAGCAAAATTGATAATATAAGTAAAATAGAAAGTTGTTTACAATTTTATAATCTGTCTGAATCATGAAATACATTTTTTGGGGTTTTATGTTCCTTTAACCCCTTAGTGACCAGACCATTTATTCAATTTTCATACCCTTCAGGACCAGGGCTATTTTTACATTTCTGCTGTGTTTGTGTTTAGCTGTAATTTTCCTCTTACTCATTTACTTTACCCACACATATTATATACAAGTTTTCTCGCCATTAAAGGGACATGCCACCCACATTTTTTATTTTATGATTTAGAAAGAGAATGCAATGTTAAACATCTTTCTTATTTATCTTGATATTCTTTGATGAAAAGCATATCTAGATATGCTCACTAGCTGCTGATTGGTTGCTTCACATAGAAGCATCATGTGATTGGCTCACCATGTGCATTGCTTTTTCTTCAACTAAGGATATTTAAAAAATGAAGCAAAATAAATAATGGAAGTAAATTGTAATGTTGTTTAAATGTATATTCTCTATCTGAATTATGTCACCGCCATCCTAAGTACTGGCAGAAAGTCTGCCAATACTAAAATAAAAAGCATTTTTTTATTTATTTTATTATTTTTTTTTTTATATATATATAGAATAAAACAAATTCTGTATTGTAGCTGCCCCCTCAATACCCTACCCCCTCCCTTGTCCCTTGCCCAACATGTTTTCACCCCTCCCTCTCCCTCCTTCCCATACATTTTTAGAGTCATTAATGTAAATGGGGCACGCACGCACAAACCACGCACAAACCAGCCACCCCCGCACCTTGCGCGCACTTCAGTGTGACAGGATCCGTAACTTACCACCGATGGGCCACCCACCACCCACCCGCCTCCATGCTATGGCTTCCACCCACCAATGATTGGCAGAGAAGCAGATTCAGAGAGGGCCACAGAGGGGCTAAAAAAGGGTATTGCAGGATTCCTCAATATCGAGCTGTCTGTGAGTAGGACAGTTCCTAATTCTAAATTCTGTCCAAATGAGACAGCATGCCCACAAAAGGACCAGACATGCCCACCGACTAAACAGACATGCCCATGAACCCACCTATTATCTACTCATGACCCTACCCCTCCCGACACAGCCCTGCCCACAAAATGGCAATGCCCCCCTATTAACATCCTGAGTCCCTAATACCTAGCGACAAATGTCTGGAGATTTGACTAATGTCAACTGTTATTTTTGATTGGCATAAAAAATAAGGGTTAATAATGGGGATAACTGTAAGAGTATGTGCTCCAGATAGGTCACAAGAAATGCAAGGGTCTTGTGCTATGGGAAATCTATAATTTTAAACTTATATTATTGTTTTGCATTAATAACAATATAACATTGTGTGTGTGTGTGTGTGTGTGTATATGTGTATCTGTGTGTGTGTGTGTGTGTATATGTGTGTGTATGTACATGTGTGTGTGTTTATGTATATGTGTATATGTGTATCTGTGTGTGTGTGTATATACAGCATACAACAGAAGTGAGTACACCCCAGTGCAATATCACTTAAATGTCAAATTATTCAAAATTGTATAACCTAACAGTAACTGCATTATGTCTAAGTTTTACAGTAGGGTATTTGCTCTTATGTAAAATTAAAATCTAACAGTTTAAATTTACTATATTAAAAATACTGTCCCCAAAGCAGGAAATCAATGCAACAAAAGTCAGTGCACCTTTCATTACTGAGATTCAAATCTTTGTTTTTTCACTACTTTGCATGTCCCCCTTTATTTTTGGTGGCAGACTCAATCCTCCTTGGCATGGAAGAAACCAGTGTGGTACAAATTTCTGGAGAGATGTTCTGCCCTTCTTCAGAGATAATTATTTTCAGCTGCTCTTTACTGGAGGGGTTGTGTTGCACTACCACTCTCTTTAAAATACCCCAAAGGTGTTCTACTGGATTCAAGTCAGGTGACATACTTGGCCAGGTCATAGTTTTCACTTGTTTCTCCTTTAGAAACTTCTTTGTGACTTTGACAGTGTCCTTTGGATCGTTATCATGCTGGAATATTCATCCTCTACCAAACTTCTGGAGACTGGGAGTCATCTTGTCAGCGAGTATTTTGGTATATTGTAGGCATTTATGGCGCCATCTATAAATGTCATCCCCCCAACACCTTTTGCAGTCATGCAGCCCCATATCCTCACACTACCACCTCTATGATTCCCTGTTGGGACTATGCATTCACTGTAATAATCCTGACCAGGTTCACACCAAACATGCTGCACCCCATCTGAGACAAAAAAATGGAATCTTGGTCTTGGCCATCTTACCGAATAATGTGCTCCCAGTATTCATCAGGCTTTTCATGTTGTTTAGCAAAGTTTAATCTTGCAGTTTTGTGCCAAAGAGCAAGCAAGGTTCATTTTCCTTGGATTCTGTTCATAGAGGTTGACATTATGCAATGTCCTTAGCACTGCCTGAGCTATCACAGAAACTCTGATTTCTATTGATAATCCCTAAGCCAAATATTAAGCACTTTCCATTGATGCAAATCTGAAGCATTTGCCTGTTGCCTGTTTTTCAGAGCTAGATTGTGCAAGTAATGCACTGTCCGTGGCGCCATTTTAGGAGGCCAACCACTGCGGCTCTGACTTTTGGCATTGTGTATCAATCTATACC